>NW_027412620.1:0-51103 GCF_025532065.1 Leptinotarsa decemlineata
GGCTGAGCTTTGGCTGTAGACACTTTCAATCAGTACATCAAGAACTATAACATATCAAAATTTCGGCAAAATTCAAGGCAAGCCATTTCTCATAAGAAATGTGCGGGGTCTTTCATCAAAATATTGAGGAAACGTTTTACCATCCGAAACAAAATTAATCTTCATACTCATTGCAACACTGAAACAACTGTTAATTTTTAAAGAAAAAATCGCACTCGGTGAATATGTAGAATTTAGATTATTTTACCTATTTGCTGAATTGTTGTTTGAAATCATTTGAAGGGATTGAATTACATCAGTTCCATTGAATCATGCGGTGCCCTGAAATCACCATGGAAAACAGTTGCCATTGATATTTACTGTCAACCTGACAATATTGTTGAAAGATCTTGATGTATTAACGCCCAGACCAGTTTTCATTGCATTTGTTGTTTCTAGTATTGTTGTTCTTTGAATCACCGTTGTTCCTATTGTTTCTGCCGTGTTTTTGTTCCCATTGTGTTTATTGTTCCTGTATTTGTGTTGTATATCGTTCCTGTGTTCCAGTTGTTTTCTGTTTGTGAGTTCCTGTTCATATTTTAATATTTCTGAAGTTCTCATTTTAACTGATATCAGCTGACAAAATTTAACATGGTATGTCTGTCACTTCAATCAAAAATTGAAATTGTTTTAATTGTTGGTGAAGGGGTGAGGTCTTATCGTGAAGCGGCCGCTGAATTTAATAGAAGACACCCGCTAGAGGTGTACACCCTGGAACTGTACATAAAATATTGTATAATCTATTCGCGAGCATCGGCCAAGTAACAAAGGACAGAAAAATTGTAAAACATCATATTGATGATGATACGATATTGACGGCTATCAAGCTGATCCTAGAATTAGTTTGAGAAACTTATCGCTTCAACTCAATATGCGCCGCAGTAAAATATGGAGGTGTTTAAAGAGGCATAAAATGCATGTGTTCAAACCCAAATTTTTACATACTTTGCACGAAGGAGATGAAATCCGCCGTATGGAGTATTGTTTATGGATGCAGGGAAATTATCTCAATGACAGGAATTTTTTAAAGTATATCTTATACAGTGATGAGGCTACCTTTACCACGAATGGTATTGTATCTTCCCAGATTGGGCTGAATAAAATCCAAATTGGGTGGTGAATTGTAGATACCAAATATCTCAGAAATTTAATGTGTGGTGTGGTATCCTGAACGAAAATGTTATCGGGCCATTTTTTTTTCGATCAAAATTTAAACGGACGACTATTCGTTGATTTTCTCGAAAATGCATTTTCCGATGTGTTGGAAGAACTACCTTTGGATGTGAGACACAGTTAGATGGTTCACCAGTTCACAATAGTGGCATAACAAGGATTTGGTTGAATAGGAATCTACCTATGAAATGAATAAGACCCAATAGCCCTCTCGTATTATGGCCACCACGATCCCCAGATTTAACTCCACTGGATTTTTATTTATGGGGAAACTTGAAAAATAAAGTTTATTAGGATAGGCTAACAAATAAGGAAGATCTCCGTGCAAGAATTATACAAGCGTGTAGAGAAATCACACCTAGAGAACTGAGAAGAGGAAATAATAGAAGACGCATAGAAAAATGTGTTCGATTGGAGGGAAATTTCATCGAAGGCACGAAAATATAACATTGTCAACAGTTAAATCATTTGAAATTGATTGTTTTGTTTTTTAATTGGAAATGTGATTTTGAAAGTAGTACTTCGAAAGAATTTTGAACATTTTCGCCACAAAATATCCTTGTTTTTTTTTTTAATTATGGGAAAATGAGAATATGAACTAACATTAACCATCCTAAAACCTCACTGATTACATGTTTCCGTTCCTCTTACAAAATTACCATTTTCTCTCTTATTTATTGAGAAGGAATAACTTTCCTGACAACAAAATGAAAAATAAATTATTTATGTGAAAACAAAAGTCGAGTTTCTCTTAAACATTTTCGTTCATGTTTTGATGTCAAAACCAAAAAAAAATCTACTTCAATTATTACGGAAGATACGGCGGTGTTGCCATGAGAAGTGAAACAAATTCGGATTTTTCAGGAAAAAAGTGTAATCGTAGTAAGTTGGTAGTCCTGATTACGAATCTGAAGGAATTTTGAGCCTATTTTGCCCCCTAATATGTTTTACCATAAAAATGGGGTGTTCCATTGCGAGTGGCAGTATATATCACTTTGGCCAACCCCATTCAGGTGGTAGGTGCATTTTGAGCATTTCCATCAATCCTGAGAGTTTCATCGTTCCACCTCGAATATTACGGAAGATACGGGGGTGTTTCCATAAAAAGTGAGACAAATTCGGATTTTTCAGGACTGAAATTTTTTCAGGGAAAAAAATGTATTCGTAGTAAGTTGGTAGTCCTGATCACGAATCTGAAGGAATTTGAGCCTCTTTTGCCCCCTAATATGTTTTACGTAAAAACAGGGTGTTCCATTGCGAGTGGCGGACAGTGTATATCACTTTGGCCAACCCCATTCAGGTGGTAGGTGCATTTTGAGCATTTCCATCAGTCCAGAGAGTTTCATCGTTCCACCTCGAATATTACGGAAGATACGGGGGTGTTTCCTTAAGAAGTGAGACAAATTCGGATTTTTCAGGACTGAAATTTTTTCAGGAAAAAAGTGTATTCGTAGTAAGTTGGTAGTCCTGATCACGAATCTGAAGGAATTTTGTGCCTATTTTGTCCCCTAATATGTTTTATCGTAAAAATGGGGTGTTCCATCGCGAGTGGCGGACAGTGTATATCACATTGGCCAACCCATTCAGGTGGTAGGTGCATTTTGAGCATTTCCATCAGTCCTGAGAGTTTCATTGTTCCACCTCGAAGATTACGGAAGATACGGGGGTGTTTCCATGAGAAGTGAGACACACTGTAGAAAGAAATGGAAAATTAATATAACAAAATGGGAAATCAGCCACGCTAACTATCGATGGAATAAAACCGGAGACAAATTCAGCTGTGAGCACAACTAGAGCACTTGGTCCTTTGCCTCATTGCCTTCATCAATGTCTACCATAGTCGTGGAATAAACGTCAAGCATAGAACCTGCATACTAGGGCAAAAAATCCAGAAGATAGCTTCGACACATCTCCAGCCATGAAAGTTCATTCTTTGATTTAATATATTTATTCTTCCATTTATTTCAAATCTGTTAACTTTTCTAGACAATGGAAATCCGAACTCATAATTGTCAACAACTTTCAAACTAGGTTAACTCACAGATATAGGGAGATAAACAATCCAAATAATAACAAATGGTTGTTGTCCTTGATGTTAAATTTGAAAAATTTTCAAAAACCCGAAGCGCTTAAAAAAAAACGATTGCGAAAACCCTGATCAATAAAAGGCTTAATGATATCAAGACAAAAACTGAAGGATATGTATTTCCTCACATTGAACGGCAGTAATGAAATGAAAGACTACTATATGGTAGAAGTTAAAATAAGGACAAGCTGTAAACTCATCTTTCAAAATCTCAAATGTATACACTTATGATATATTGAAATATGTAAAATCACTTACAGTCTCGATTGAAGAGAACAAAAATAAATAGGTTTATTTATTTTTAAGCAATTACAATAGTTTATATTAAGTATCTTACTTGTTGGGTTCATAACTGAACTCTATTGCTTGACTGGTTTCAACAATTGAAACTTTCTTGATGTATCATTTTGGATTTTATAATATTCTGTAGTGTACTTGACCGATAAATAAAAAAAAAATGAATAAATAAAATCCGAGCTCTTATGCCGTGGAAATCCGAACTCGTAATTGTCAACAACTTTTAAACTAGGTTGACTCATAAATATAGGGAGATAAACAATCAAAATAATAACAAAGGGTTCTTGTTCTTGATGTTAAATTTGAAAGTCAACGCAGATACCAACGTTTAGTCCACCGCAGTAGCAGGCGAAACGTGTGGTACTTCAGGTTGCATTCGATCGCACCCTGATAGCCTGGACTTTATTCTCTTCTCTTCCTTTATTTGAAATCAGGGTATGTTGAATTTGTATAATTAACTCACATCTCGTTATCTTGCTGTACGATGTTGTTTATATTGTTTTCTGTCACAAATAATGTCTTTGAACAAAACCTTTATTTTGTCACAATTTTTGCAACTGAGGTTTGCAACTTAGGCGACTTTGTTTTAATTGAAGCATTTGCTTATATTTCTACTAAATGCTTGCTGTATTTCATTCATATTGTTTTAAAGTAAACGCTTTTGTCTTTACTTCTAAATAAGTATTTGCTTCTTGTAAAAGCATTTGCTTCATGAGTGTCTATTAATACATTGTGAACCTTCTGTTTTCACTTTCCGAAGTAAAAGGTTCTAGTGGACTTTATTTGTAAGACCCATTGTTGGATACCTTAAAAATGTACCTTCAGAAATATCCTTGAATACAGAAAATTATCACTATGGAAGACATGTGCCCGAATGAGCAATCCATATATTTTCGCATGGAACATATTACTTGGATAGTTATTAGGTGGATTGTGCTTTTTGTTTTTAGGAACATATTACTTTTTAGTTCTACTGTTATTTGGAAGTTCTCTTTCCTAAATACCAGTTTCATCTCAAGCATTTACAGGTATTCTTCAGTTCGATATTTTTTTAACAGTCTTTCTCAACGTTTTATGAAACTTGACTCTATGGATTTTAGCATTAACACTACCTTCCTTTATATTATACCGTTCTGTATGGAAGTTTCTGTTACTTAAACCAGATAAGAAGCAATATTTTCATATTTTCACAATTGCTCATTTTCAAGAAATATTCCTTTTATATTTTTATAATACTCACTTTATTCCACTTTTTCATTATATTTGACAATTAATGTTAAATATGAAGCAGTGTTACAAACCAAATTCACTTGTTCACTTTTCAATGATCCTAAAAGAATCACATGGCTATATGGTGTTGATTGGTTTTCTGTCTGTTTCTGTTTAAAATCTGCTTTTCCGTTAACCAGCTGTCGCACCCCTGTGGACGACACCTCTCAAAAGTCGAAACTTATACGAGCTAAGGACTAACGAGGTCTTACCTAACCCCGTGTTTCTCAAACTTTTCGAATTCACGGCTCCCTCATGTTTTTTGAAGGTTATCGCGGCGTCCCCAACGTAAAGACTACACTAGATATTTATTAATAAAAGGTAGGTGGCTGTCTGAACGGATTTCATTTTGCAAATACCGATATTATCATATTATCATAGAATTTATATTAATAGGTACCTACCGACGTATTACCTTTACTCTCAGTTATCTATTTTAATTTTTGCTCGACAGTGAAGCCTTGTAATACAACAGCTATTGTCATGTTGACTCTTCGATTGATACTGAAGCAAAATCACATGTTCAGTTCCATTTTTTAATAATTTCGCTGAGTGGGAGGTGTTCTATGACAGTGTCGTGCACAATGATGCAATAGGCTCTAGTATTTTGAGGAAATCCCTCGGATGCTTCGATTTCAAGTTTTACATCAACACTGGAACTTTTGATGCTCTCATCCCTTCTGGAACAATCGATGACAAAGAGAGCTTTGTTCGTTAAGACGATGGAAGTGAGAAGAGGATTATGTTGATTAGTCAGTTTGTAGCTGAGACCAAATTGTGAGTAGTTGAAATAAGTTTGCGAAAAATTTCCCTTTGCAAAATTCAAATGCATATTTTCCTTGGGGTAATTCTTACCGTTTAGAGTGAGCGTTATATTGGTGATATTCAAATGATTGAACATTGTTGGATCATTGTTGACTTTAGTGTAGTCACGATTTTTTTGGAAACATACAATCACATAGCGAGGGCTTTCGAGGAACGAGGAAGTCTTGACGGCCCATATTTCATTTTTTGCACCTTGTGTGAGAGCAGGCAGCATATGAAGTTCCCATTTTCTGAACGGTATAAGAATAGGAGTGTCTGCTTGGATAGCTTTCAAAAGTTGCAATTTAATTTGATCATGCGGAAAGAGTCGTTTAACTTTCAGTTCGATATTTTCAATTTCCAATTTAACTTCCGTTTTCGGTGTTAGTGCAGCAGGAGTCTCTTCTATTTTGAAACAGTTGCTATCATCTCCAGCTCGTACTAATCGGTGTGTTTACCATAGGAAAGAAACTGATAATCGTTGAAGATATTCAAAAAATGCTTGATGGGTATGAGCATGTTGAATGTTAGATGAGTTTTGTTGATGACGCCTGTATTGTTGGGAAAAGTCCAACCGGAGGTGGCCAAGTGTTTGATATCTTCGTCGGTGTAGATGAGAAAGTTTCAACCTAGCAGACCACTATTATAATATTCATGCAGTCATTGTTCACTGTGGTTCTGGCACGACGATAGTCGTGTCACGAAGTGTTCTGGTGATGCATTGAATTTATTGGAGCCTCTGGAGACACCCTACATTTTGTTTTATAAGAGAGAGGACATTGTTAGATCAAAATCTTCAGATGATGTGGTGCTGCAGGTTTTTCCGGGTTTTCCTGCAGCTGAAAAAGCAAATGCGCCACTGGAATCAATGAAGTCGCCCCGGAGCGCCAATTAATTTTATTGTTGTTTTTATTTTATATTTATCGTTGTTTTAATAAAATAATATTAATGAGTTATCAAAGGAATAGATGACTTATGGTAGATGGACTTGGCTAAGATGAGATCGTTCGCTCACCAGAATCGAAATTTCAAACTGATTCTAGTCGTCATAGATTGTTTTTCGAAATTTGTGTGGACTCGACCACTGAAATCAAAAACGGGAGAGGAAATTACGAAAACGTTTGCAGACATCTTGACAAATACGAAATGCTGTCTAAAAAATTTACAAATCGATCAAGGTAAAGAATTTTACAACAATAAGTTTAAAACTTTGATGAAAAAACATGGAATTGTAGGTGCCATTCAGTCTGAATGGCACCTACAAATGGTTGAATGTCTTGCCTGAAATCACAAAATCCTACAATGATACACGACACTCGAAGACGGGCATACAACCTTCGAAAATCACCAAAACCAACGAAAAACAAATTCTCAAATCAACATACACCCATCTGAAAATAGCTGGACCGAGAAAATTCAAAGTCGGTGATGTTGTACGAATCAGTAAGGCGAAACACGTTTTTGAAAAAGGCTATACGCCCAATTGGACTACGGAATTATTCAAAATTATCAAAGTCAACATTACCAACCCTGCCACCTTTATGCTAGAAGATATGCGTGCACCTATTAGGGGTGCTTTCTATGGGGAAGAATTACAAAAAACTGCAAATCCTGATATATATCTCGTGGAAAAAATCTTGAGGAAAAAAGATAAAAAAAATGTACGTTAAATGGCTAGATTTGGATAACAAACACAACAGTTGGATCGAAAATGTCGATTTTGTATAGAATATTATGGAAAACAAGCACACTGACAATATATTGGAGGGCCTTTTGTGAAGAAATATTTGTGTGTTCAATAAACGCACAATATCTGAAATGGATCACGTGATCTGAAGCTATAAGAGCGCATACAAACACAGATGGATATTCAGTTTGAAAACGACAATGTCTCTCGATAGTGGTTACGGTAGTGAAGTTGAAGTAATGTTCGACAGTGATGGTGAAGATTACAATGGAACTCTGAATGCAATAGACAGAGCGTTGGAGCTATACGAAATGGCTGCTCGAAACGAACACCAATTGCTGTTGATGGCATTCCCCATGTCATCTTATGAAATTCGATGTGGTCTAAGTCCATGCAGAGACTTCAGCCCATGCATAATTTTGAAACAGCAGTTCTCCATTCGTTCCATCAATATAACAAGTTATGAATGGGCGACCCTCATTGACATCCTGCAAAAATAAAGGAGAATTTCTTTGAATCACAAATCGATGAATTTGTAGACGAATATGATCCAATTACAACACGTTGCGGGGATTACATTTACGTCACATAGTACATCGAAAGTAATACCAAACAAGTTTACATTTCCAAGGACACCACGAACATGGAGCTGTTTCAAAGAGATGTAAACGAGATCGTGAATACTCACCTTGGTGTGCTCTCTGACCGTATCGCTATGCTGATGCTTTCAACTTTTGTGATTATTATCGAGGTGTTTTCAATATAATAAAATCATGGTTACGTGAAAATAAAACTAATTTAACTTTGGAAGAAATCGTAGAACAAAAAATAGTGTATGATTTATGTAATAAATGAGAAAATGTTGTAACATTTGTTTCATTTAATGTATGAGGTGAAAAAAAATTCATATTTAAAAAGTTGTTTGATTTAATATAAAATACCAAAATTTCAATATATATTTTATTCAAATTTTATCAACGTGTGTGTACAACAATAAATAAGTATACAAAATTTCAATATACTTCATTCAAATTATATCAACGTGTACATGTACAATAATAAATAGTATACAAAAACTGAAATAGTCAAACATATTTCTGTTTGCAGTCAATTCTTGAATGGTGGTCTCCTACCGCTGTTGAAAATTCTGAGAGTAACACACATCAGTCATATTCAAACAAGGACAAAATTTATCAATGAATCACATCAAGAGAAATAAAATCCAAATGATAACCTCATTTCAAGCTATAGTGCCCCAAAGGTAAAGTGTCAGATGATTTGGGGATTAATATTCGTTTATCGTCGGGTGGACTCGAGCCTATTTTCACCTGCTGAAAACGTTGTGAGCGTATGATCGAATAGTAAACTGCTCACATATTTTTTCTTTAAAATTTCTGAGACAATCGATATAATCTTTGAAATCAATTTTATTTTTGACTATTATATCGAATTCCCTTTGATTTTTTGATAACTTTTCCACCCTGTACTTTGTAGGTGTACATTTCGGAACGTAACCCTGCAAAGTGCGCGATGATTTTACAATTTGCCCCATCCCAGGAATTTTTTTATTCACAAGTGGAATTTGAAACTTATTATCGGGCGAATAATCGGAAGTATAAAATTTTGATAAGTTCTTTTTAATGAGTTCTGAATAGACAATTTCACAAGTTATTTCGTAGATGAAGCTATCTATATCTGTATACATTAACTTGCAATTTTCTATACCTATAGTGGGCACCATGAAATCGTAATGGAAATCAGACATGCATGTTTTTGAAATATCTAATATTGCCATTCCGATGTACAAAGGATGTACAAGTTCAGTCTTTCTTAATTCAATAGCCACCAAGTCTGTATCGAAAACGGTTCGACTCTGAAATCGGGGACTCGCAATTAAATTTTTGGCGCTATAACGACCGTTCCAGGAATTCACAAGTTTGACCACCCTGTGTAACCGAATGTTTTCCATCGTTTTCCCAAAAATAGTATTTACCATTAGTTTATATAGATTTTTGCCAAAAAAACTGGTGGCTGCAGCCCTTAGACGAGTATTCAACTCGATGTAGGGACGCAGCCTTGCAGATTGTTTGAATTTCACAACCCGATGAATTTTGGTTAGAATCAAACCGTTTTTCAATGCTTGTTTCAAGTTGCGATAATGCAAAATATATTTGTCTTTATTATACACGCTACCCATTAATTTTTTTTGTTTGGAATTTGGTGGTGCTTGATGCTCTGGACAAAACAGAAAATCTTTATGTGAATCATGTAATCTCTCAGGGTATTCCAAATCAACTTCCAATATGTAGCCTTCTGAAGCATTGTCAGGAATTTCAGTTACATCTTTGTCAAAATTTTCCACCCACTGAAAACCGTCGTAAGGTAAAAATTCTGACATTGCAAACCCATATAAATTATTAACGTCTAAATATAAAAGATATTATGAAGGTTTTATGTATTTATTATTTGCTTCAGAATATCTATTTGAACAAACCGATATTCCGCCCCTTATCCCCTTTTCTACAAACATAATCATGTCAATGTCTTTTAAAATTTGTAATTTACATTTCGTATACTTCAACATGGCATCCCACGTGTACCAGGTATAGTATAATACCATGCGGGGTCCAACCAAACGTCTGCCAGTAATAAAATATCTGTTTTCAAATATAGGTCCGCATACGAACCCAAATTTGTAATTTCGAATGATTCCCAAACATTTTGTGCGTGATCATATTTCTCTTCTGTTATGTATTCATCATTTAATTTATTATAGAATTCTTCTCGTGATGGTAACTCGGTGATGTTCAATTTTTCCATGCTATCTATATAATCATACGGAAATACCCCCATTCTGGTGAGAAGAGCCAATTTCTCATCATCTAAATGACTAAATTCTTTTTTTAAAATTTCCAAATCATTTTGATCCAATGTGGATACTAATTCATCCAACGATGTTCCCATGAATCGAAAAGAATCTATAAATCGAAATTTAATTTTAGTTTCAGCACCCTTCTGTGTAAAGGAAATGTATTTTTCTTTATTTGAGGGAAGTATGCTCACACAGCCTTTTTTTGCGATATCTCTGATAATGAAGTGACTGTCGTATCCTGAAATATTATGAAAAGTAATGGGTACCACGAATAATTTTCGAAAGTTGACATTACAGGGGGCTTGGTGCGCTAAACCGCGGAACGCCCCCGTATAGTGATCGTGATCGTACACAATAACATCTTTGGGGGCGAACGGTTTTTCGCAAATATGACAAGTCGTTGCAGCACCGATATTATTTAAAGACACTGTCATAGGCTCAATATTCTTTATTTTTGATTCAACAAATTTTGCAATATCAGACAACTCATCGGCAAATCATTTCATACAGTCCTCACCTCGATAGCTTTTGAAATGAGAAAGACTGGCGTCATAGGAACACTTGAAGTAGTAGCCTGCACTGAAAGGTATATGTTTTTGGTATTTTGTAGTTTTGTTACATATGCTTTCGTTACATTTTTCCAACAGTGACTCAAAATCAGCAAAAATTATAAACGGGCATTTTTGTTTATAAACATAATTTCGAAATTCCACATAATCGTATGTAGGAAAGGAAATTTTACAGTCATTAACTTTTTCGCACAAAACAGTATTATCATTTAATTTTTGCTGACTTGAAAAATAATTGAGGCATGTTCAGTTGTCTAAGTCTAGACATATCTTTGATCGAACAATAATGGAATTTAATTTCAGTCTCGTCATCATCATTAATTGGTGGAGCCTCATGATCATTCAATTTTGGAAAATATTTGTCTTGAATTAATAACAAATTAACATGTCTGTCTCGTTTTGTTGTCGTGAGTCTGGCAGGTACTACTACAAAAAATTATTTTTCCTTTGCTTGATTCAATTCTAAAGAGTAAACGTTAACCGAAATATCATTAAGTTTTTCAAATTTGGAAATTTGTTGTAAATTCATTGGAGTATTTAGCCCTGTAGTATTCAAAACTGTAGAATAGTGTGGATATTTTGACACTCTTTGTGGATGTTTTGCTACAGGATACAAGGCGCTAATAATACTCCAAAAGAAGCACATTTCGTCATCGTTTTATACATTAATGCATGCCTCCTTCATTGCTATTTCTGGTGGCAATGGAATGAAAGAAGAACCGTTACCAATCACATATTTATTTATTGCTACTTCCAACAGAAGAATCGATAACTTTATTTGGTGTACTGAAATATTTGCGATCAACAATTTCCTCATCACTCGATTTTTTAATAAAATCCCCTGAAAATGTAAAATTAATTTTGAGACATGAAATTTGTTTTAAAATTTTGGAAATCTCGCGTTTGAATAGTGAGAAAGCATCGCCTAGAAACTTTTTAGGATCTGTATGAGTTAAATTGATGATTACTCCCGTTGTTACTCTACGATTGAAAACATTGTTAACAGTTTGCCACTTTACCCTGGAGCTTCGTCGCTTCAAACCCGAGCCTGTATGTTCATTATTCATCATTTTGATAATCACTTTAAAGCGTTTCAATTCCCCAATTTTTGTAATTATTTTCTTTTTTTCCTCAACCGAAAATTTAATTTTTTTTCATAGCTAAAACGCATTTCCTTATATGTTTATTAATAAATTGCATAGTTTTTGGCAATATACTCTGAATAATTATCTCTAATGACTAAAAGGTAATTATCAATTACCGACTTGGTTTTTGGAAAATCAATCATTTGGATTTTATTTATTGACATGACTCAGCGATATTTTGTTCCGAATAAAATTTTTGGTGTGATGAGTAGGTTCTGGAAGCTACAGAGAATTGAATCTCTGTTGGGATGGTTCTGGAAGCTGATGAGATTAAAGTTCGTTCTGGAAAGGTTGCTAAGACGGATTTGGATGTAGTTGTTGAGTAAACTCTGAACTGATACTGCACACGTTGATGTAGTGTTCTGAGATAAATTCAATCTTCAACATAAATATACACCAAAGAAAAATAAAATTCAAGAATGGGGGTAATGTCTTTCATGAAGTGATTGTGAAAAATGAGCAAGCTACAGTTATAATTGAAAAAATCAACTGTCATTCAAAACAAGGAATTTAAAACACATATTCTGTACCAGACACATAAAAAGTATTGAAAACACTACTTTATACGGATCATATCTATGAATGAAAAAATGTTTGAGTTGAACAAAAAGTATTGTATTCAACAACAAACTCTATACATATATTGAAAAAGAAAAAATGGGAAAGCAGTACTAACCTCAATTTCGTACAATTTCCAATGAAACAACACGACATCGTATTTTTCTGATGAAAAATTCTTTTAAATGGGGGTGGTAATAAATTGTTGTTGTTAATTGGTTTCCTCTTCACGACTGAACTTGAATTTTAGAAAATCCACCTGCGAGAAACCGAAAATAAAAAAACAATTAATGTTTCGAATTATACGAACACTCTCTCAATAAACAACAACATGAATGAAAGTTATTCGTTACTTACTATGCGTTTTATTCAACTAGAAAGCTGCTCACAAAATTAGCTTCTGTTTACTACATCATAAATGTGTATATAGACAAGCTATGGCATTGTCAAAGGCTAATAGATAAAATACGAAAAAACTCTTATTCAGCTTGGATGATTTTCGAGTAAAATGCATAATCACGTTTCCCGGTTATGAGGCTGCCATCTAATAAAACATCAAAACAAATTGTGCGATACAATAATTACTGTAAGACATAGTATTCGAGAAAAATGGATGTCAGCAATTACCGGTTCTTATCTTTTATTCATTATTGAAGCTTGAGAAATATTAGCAATTATCATTTCTTATCTTCTGATGTATGTAGGATAAAAATAGTAGTCCAGGGTTGGCTTAAGGAATATGTAAATACCTCTGAACCGTTTTGTGTTACGAAATAATTGAAAAAAACGTTAACCCTCAAAAAGTATGTATAAAAAAACAGTCAAGTAAATTAATCTGAGAAAATTTTTGGAAATTTAATGATAATTCAACATCAACTCTCACCACCTTTGAATAAATTCATTTGAGAGAAAGTTAAAAAACGTATAAAAAATCTTGCAATAAAAATTCATAAAGTGAGCATGAAAAACACTTTCAGATAAAATCGTTGCACTTGTCACTAGTATCACTGATACAACTAACTGATCATTTCGCCTCGCAGGAGGTATTTATAGGAAAATAAGTGATGACAAATTATGAAATCAAACAAAAAGTCTTTGTTCCGTCGCTTTGAGAACTGCTTATCTCTGGTTGCTGATTCAGCATTGACAGTGATCAATGTCACCTTGGGTAAGAATAGGAAAATAGGTGATGACATATTATGCAATCAAACAAAGAGCCTTTGTTTCATCGCTTTGAGCCACGAGTCTGGCTTTATCGATAAGTGATGGCGATAATTCTACATACCTGTATTATATATTCTTACCAACTTGAAATAAAACAAAAAATGTACTGTTTAAATCAAAATATTCATTTTTTTATGAAATTTCATAATTTTTGTACAACTCCAATCAAAATACATGCTGACATCGTAGATTCTATGATAACTTTATAAGTCGGTAGCCAAGCGGTTCGGCGTGGGTGCTTTGTTCACTCACTCGAATTGACTGCCGTGTTGGTCGGTGGTTCAAGCCCTAGTCTGAACGATCGTTCTTCACTTGCTGCCGTCCAACCCGTGTTAGGAATCACACGTTAAAAGGTAAGACCTCGTTAATCCTTAGCTCGTACAAGTTTCGACTTCTGAGGGTTGTCGTTCGTAGGGGTGCGACAGCTGGTTAACGGAAAAACAGGAAAAACAGAAACGTCAAATTCCATTTGTGATTACTTTTTCTCTGGCCTTGTTGCGTGTTCTGGAACAAATTCAACAGTTTTTTGTATTTAAATGACGAAGATATTGAAATATCTTTTTCAATTCACATTTAAATGGTGTATTCTTTGGAATTGCGCCTGCGCAAATACTGCTAACTGACCCTCATTGACTGATGTCGAACGAATCGATTTCCATTGTTTACATCTATAAACACTAGCCTTCACGGATACTTCCTTGGAATTCCACTCACATTCGGTACGTTTACATATTGAACAAAAATTATTGTAGTCGGAAGCACAAAATTTGTTTTTCAGCATCGTTGACGACATATTCTACACTCTGAGGCTGGAACACTTTGTCTTGAATGTGTAAATTTTTCAACTGCTTAAGAACCTTTTTCTTTTCCTCATATAATGAATATCATTACTTATTTGTTGAACACGTCTCTCAAATTCCTCTATTTTACGTCTGTATTCTCTGAATGTCATTATAATACTAATTTTTGTTCACCAACGACGTACGAAACATCGTTTTCTTTCCAATCTCATATCAAATGTAACTGACTAATGGTGTACAATTATTCAAACACGAAAACGGCTACGATAATAACAATGAAACGATAACGAATAAACGCAAGCAAAACGGTCGAATACTTCGCTGCCCCCATTGCCCTCACGTTGAGTCCACGACGCTTAACCTCTCGACACTTTTGGATCTCATCTTTCTCCTGATGATGCTAACTTGGTTAACAAAGATACGAGACTTAGTGCCTTTTTGGCATGTTGGAATCCTAGACTTCTGTTAAACTGACATGTTTTTTCTTAGATATATTTTGACGTACCCTGTACACTTCGACGCCATGTTTTATCTTTTAATGATATATGTTGAGACCTCCCGTACACAGTCGTATTCCTAACTCTTCATTTTCAAACCGGCAACGTACATTGCCCCATAAACAACGATAAATTTTACAACCGACAACGCCGAACCTGCCATGCTGGCATTGGCAGCGTATAACCTCGATTCCATCGCCATCTCTCTTTGCCTCGATTACGTCACACGCGTCACACATATACACATTTTTACATGAAATATTAATTATTTCCCAAATCTAAGTATATTTTCCTATCTTCAACATGATAATGACGATTACAGTCTACGGAAATAAAAAAAATGCTGTCAATTATAATGAATGAGTCAATTTCGGTCTCGACAAAACTATATATACTAACATTAAATACCCAACATTCGCAGTTACTTTCAATATCTTACGTTGGTGTAGAGGCTAAGGACAATGTCTACAACGCGGACGATCCCGGTTCGAATCTCATAACTTTTTTTAATTAAAATCACGTGACAAGGGGGCCCAGGGGTGAGGCGGAGTCACAAGAGGGGCCGATGGGTGATGCGGAGTACTAAGGGGACCGAGGGGCAGAGTTCCATGCTTTCCGATACTAATTCCATTCTGCGTCGATGACGTCACACGTTTCTCTCCTCCACTCACTAAAGTTTCTCTGTGAAATACCAGCGACTCACGACTTCGAAGTGGGCCAGAACATACATTGTTCATCTACTTTCATGGGAATACTTACATCGAATAAAGTATTGCGAAAATTTGTAATCTGAAAAAAGTCTACAGGGATTCGTTGAGTAATTCTTCACTTGATGAATCAGTTTCATTCGTATTGATGTCAACTGGAATTTTTTTTGCTGATGATAGATTTACCCAGTGTTCTGGTTTTCTTTAATTCTCTTAAATATTTCTTCTCCATTCTACAATCTGATTTTTCTCTTAACATCCTCTTTTTTATCTTGAATTCCTAAAAGTGAAGTTGAGCTCTTGTAATATCTTCCATAATCTAGTTCTTTTTATATCAGAAAAAAACCGTTTTCACGAATAACTGACAAAACTTTATTTAATGTAGGTATTTCGTTTTATATGTCAAAAGATTGTACACTTCTTCGTCAATAACCAAACACTTTCTCCCAGTGGATACTTTCGACTCCAAAAAGCTGTTGTTTTCCTTAAGTTCCTAAAGAAATCTAAAAATTGTCGATCTATTGACACCGGTCATACTCGGGCATTTTTGCACTAGTTCCTCCTTACTTTTATTTCGGGCGAGCATTGTATTCTTAAAGAAATATAAACTTGTGACGAACCAAAAAGACAAACATCGTAATTAAAGTATGTAGGCCCGGAGAAGAGTTAAATTGATCAGTTAACTCAAAATCAGCCGCGCCACCAATTAGCTTAATTAAAAGAAAGCCCCGATGCGTTCTGACTGTCCCGTCGATCAAGATAAGAATTGTCGGCATTGATGTAATAGTCATAAAACCTGTCATCGCTAATTTGCTGTCGATAATTAATGGGGTCAGAATCTAGCGACACGCTAGGAAAGTCACGTAGACACCCACGTGTTCAAATTATTGCATCATTATTCGTAGTATAAATATGAGAACGAAATTTTCATTTAGTCAGTCCAGTTTGGTCAGTCGAAGTGAAGCCTTCTTTTTTAGTGAAAGTTTACGCGAAATCATTCAAAAATGTTAGTTAGTTCAGTTTGTTAATAATAGTAAAAATGTAATCAGTTCAGTTTGAACCATCAAGTGGAAGCTATCTCCGTCAGTGAAAGTGAAAAATACGCGTAATTAAAATAAAATGTAATCAATTGAAAGTGAAGTTCCATAAATACCAGTGTTATTTCCGAAATAGGCGGAAAGTTTTTCGATCTTGAAATGAACCGACTGTAAAACGCGAGAAATTACGTGTATAAAATTGAAGGAAAGCAATCAGTCCCCGATATCGAAATAGATCAAGCAGGCGTTATCGGTGAATTCCAAAGAAAGGAAAAGATATAGCAATTTATTACCGAAACCGAAGGATGAAGTATTATATTTTACATTTATCCTTATGTGAGTATCATTCTGAAGAAAAAACTGAACTTTTTTTGGCAATTAAGGCGTAATGAGTCTGAATGTCGAGAATAACAATCTCCGAAGATTGATAAAAGGTGCCGTTACTTTTCTCTCGAAAATCTGTTCGAACAATGTCCGTTGTTTATTGATTATGTCTTGAAGAGTTACTGAATCCATTGTTATTATGTGTTATGTCTATACTATGTTTATTGCAAATGATTTATAGAATGATATTTCGGTTTTAACTATGTTCTATACGATGTATGTACTATGATTTGTGTGTAATGTTTTATGAAGAAATCATTGCTGGCCTTGTCGATTGTGTCATATATGGTTTGCGTAACGATATATAGAATGGTTGTTCAATCACATTCGTAATCATTGTGCTATGTGTTATTACTATTTATGTTTTGGTATGATCGGGAACAGGTGAGCAGAATCTCAGATATGATAATAGCATTGAAATCCAATAATTTATGTATGTGACATTGTTATGATTTTTATTGCAATAAAGTTGTGTATTCGTGTATTTACATTGTTATGTCTAGGTATTGATGATTTATTGATATGTGCTCTGAATACATTGATACTCTAAAATTTTAGACAAGTGTATTGGATGCTTGTAAATGATTGGTAAACCTGTCAAATTATTTCTCCTATGCATACAGGGGTGTGTTGAAGAGCAATGATTGTATATTGGTATCGTTTCTGCGCTGAGTTATCAAAATTAAGTAAAATGGCGTACCTGTTGTTTGTAATAAAATTTAGCGAAAGTAATGTTAACGTACACGTTTTTCATTTTAACAGATAATTGTCCCGACAGTATACGTTTAGGTAATTACTATGCGCCTGCTGTCCTTTGTCTCATTTATTTTGCCGTCGTAATATTAAGTTCTTTTTCTTATTTAATAAATGTTTAGAATGTATGTTGACTCGTCATTCAGTTGGTTTATAACAAACATCTCCGGTATACAGCTCCTTTGCCGTAGAGAGGGTAAATTCGAACGTTCCGAGAGTATGAAGTACGGCTGGTTTGGTCCACTGCATAAGATCAGGTAGACGAGGTGGCTCATTCCCTACCTATGGTACATGTCCAAAACACCAAGCTATAGAAAGGCCGCGTCACAAACCTTCATAATAATTGTTTTTTTTCATTTATATTTAATGCTGACAGTTTCGGACGGTTCACGGTTCCCGAACAACTAGGTTCCATGTTGTATAGCTTTTTATTCAACGCGATCTCGAAGTAAACTGAAGAATATCACGACTAACCCCTCTACCATGGCTTTTAAACTTCCAACAGAAAATAATTTAATATTTTCTTTCTGTGCAGTTGTGTCTCTTGACGGTAATAATCAAAGGAATATCTATTTATACCGCCTTCAGAAAAACAATGTTTTTTCAATCCCCTCCAACTAAATACTTATTTGTTGGAGAATGTTTTAACATTCGTCGTAATTTATTTGTTATTTTGTTTGTAATGAATGAAATTTTTTATTAATAAATTTTGTATATTCATTTATTCAATTCGTTGAGAAAAATGATTTGAATGCAGTACGCCTGTGGCACTAATATATAAATATACTGCTGTAGTTTCTCTAATTTCTGGACAGACTATAACAGCTAACGAATTGGAGAAAGCAGAGAAAATTTTGGTAAAGAATTATTGAAGAGTTTGTTTTCCCAGATATATTCAGAATTTGGAATTTGCAAAACCCCTCGATAGACAAGTAATTTGGTTGGTCTCTTTCCGACTATGTAAAAGTTTTTTATTTCTTGGTGGAAGAGCTAATTTGAGAACTTGTATGCAAGAATCCACGAGGCATCCACTGATTTTGTAACACTCCTCAATTTCAAAAATGCAAATTTGATAAAGTAAATTCAAAATTATTGGAAGTTACACCTTTTGCTGATAGGCTGCTCGGATTGATTCAGTGAAGGTGTGCCTAAGTTCAACAAATGATTAATCAATAGTTAATTCAGACTAATTAATCTATTCAATGAACCATGAGTGTACTTGACTTTTTCAGATAGGAGGGAACCAGGTTGCAAAAGTCACAACCAAAGAGAAAAGTAATATGATAATGTAATTTGTATCTAGCTTGGATGATAAGGCAAAATTATTATAGGAAAACAATTAACAACTTCATTTCCTTGTACTTGAGTAATAAGGCTGCAGGCCAAACATATTATGTGATTCAATAACGTGGTTTATTTGTGAATACCGGGGGTGGTTGAGTTTTTGTCGATGGTCCTTATGAAGAGTTACGCTGTACTTAATGGCTGCAGAGACTGTTGACCATCTGATTTGGCTGTATTTCAAGGTTGTGGAGACTTTGTGAACACCTGATTTTTGGCTCACATTAGAGTGTCTCTTTGACCCTGTTAGATATGGGACCTCCTTATGGTATCGGACCTTCACCCAGTATACGGTTTTCTCGATGTGCGAAACAATGAAATGAATCAGAAAAAGTTGTTACAGTGATGGGGGGAATAAATGATATCCTTAGAAACTGAATAATATATTCTGAATTTTATTAAACAAGAATTTCACTAGAAATTTAATTATGTGAAAAAGTTACAAGTGGAATGAATATTCCAAAAGTAATATTTTCCAAAAAAAGGAATAATAGTTGGTATTGATCAATTTCAAATCAAAATAATCAAAAACAGAATTGACAGCTCATCCAAGGAAATAAATATCAATAGTAAGGTATTAAACAAACATAGGCCATAATCTTACATACATTTTAATATACCTCAAAGGCAATAAATAACAAAATATAGTAATTTCAATCAATGAAGGTTGACAAGTCCTCAATAATAATATGCCAGATAATATTAGATATGAAAATGAATATATGAATGATTAGAATGAAAAATAAGAAATAAAACTTTCTAGGTTTTTTAACCAGCATTATTTATACTTTTATATATTTTTTCAAAAATTTTCAGCAAAAAATAGTTGCTATCAATATGACCATTTCATTAAATTTATACTGATAAATTCACCATTATTTATTTTAGATTGAGAAAGGGGTACAACGGGATAACGTTCCTGATGTTTACTGGTTTAAAGTATCTGCTCTTCATGCTGTCACGGACCTATATGGAGAAAATTCAACACAAGTCCAAGAAGCACACCAACTGTTAAATACAGTAATATTGAAATTAAATTCAGCATTTAACAAAGCCTATGATGGCTTTGCTCTCATCACTGTTGTAACTAGTGATGCTAGCCATACTAGGCGTAGTAGAAGTATTTTGGAAACCACTGAAACCAAATCTGATGTAAGTTATGAAATTCAAAGGAATGATCGAATGTAGTGTTATTCTCTTTTTCAGAAGGAGGAATACAACTTAGCGAGCTACTATAATAAAGATTATCCTGTGATTTTCAATATTATTCTTTGGTTTGGGATAATCATGTTGTTTTCTCTGATTGCCATCTGCTTATTTATCAGCAACATGGATCCTGGTCGTGATTCTATCATTTACCGTATGACAAGTACAAGGATGAAGAAAGAAAATTAGATATTGTCCATTCCAAACTTTATTGAAGTATTACATTGTTATAACTTTTTAAATTTTCCTACTGAAATTTTTTCCGAAAAAATCCAAGGTAAACGCTCACCCGCTCATCTTTAAAAAGTTCAATGGTCTACTAATACAATTTCATTTTTGAAAAACAATGTGGAATTTGTAGTTTAGGTATGTATATATGTAGTTAGTTTTTCTGAGTAATTTGTTTTGAATTGTAAAACAATTTTAAAAACTGTTGATGTGTACAATCGCTACAAAATTAATTTATAAATGTATTAAAGGGGTATTTGTTTCATTTCAAGTGGACTGAGAATATTCTGCAATAATGAAGTGGGTAGATAAATCCTTGCGAGAAAAATATCTGCTGAAAGGCGAATTAAAACTTTAGGCCTGTCAATTGAGATCTGGGCATTTTGACATGGTCCCAATTCAGAGCTCGCTATCTTGATTAAATTATTTATATTGAAGGTTAAAATATACCTGGGAATCAAGTAGTAGTAGTAGTTCTACCATGTAGTTCTGAATCCGTCAAGTTTTACCTATTATATACCCCATAACTACTGTTATAGTTATACCTGTAACACAATTTTAAATAATTTGTAAATTCAATTCTGTCGATGTATGATGTCATGTTCATTTGGTTTTGCAAGCTGTTTATAGTTTATAAAATACATTGTTTATTGTGTGAGTGAGACTTAGGAAGTGGAGTGATTTATCTTGAAGAATTAATTTTTTAAGTTTCTTGTATACCTATGGCATAATTAAAAAGGCCCCCTCTCATAAAGCTAAACATTATTCTTTTGCAAATCCTAAGAAGCTTATCTCATCTGAAGTATAATATATGATTTTATATATCAATAAACATACTGTTTGAACTGTTATTGAACGTGAAATAGAAAACTGGTTGAACTATAAAATCAAACATGAGTTGATATTCTAGTGTTGAATATTAGCAGAAAGAGATTTAAGAAATAATTGAGACTCTCGCCCCTACCCAGAGTCAGGCGACATTGATGAATTCAACTTCACTTGACCTTCAAAAAAGAAACAAAACTCAATTCCATCCTAGTTATCAGGTAAATCAACATACGTATTAGTAAATAAGGTAAAAGTACAAATGCAGTAGAAAATATTCAACAATATACCTATCAATTGAAATTATAAACCTGAAGCAGAGAAACAAACATTTTTATTTGAATAAAATATATTGAATTTCATTAGCTTAGACTTCCATTGTCTAATATGATATTATTTGAAGTCTGAAATAACAAATGAAATAAAAACTAAAAATCCCAAGATTGTTAGTTCCACAGTCGTCTTCGGGTGATGACTGGACTTATTCCTTGGAGTGATGACTATTTATTTATAAGTCATATGAGTGCTTTCACCTATCCTCTCTCTCCGCTTCACCGGGAGATGGTCGTTTGGCAGGAGTTAACCGTTTTCCGCTTTATTATGGGTTTCCATATGTTGTGTATCTTTACGCTAGTTTTCGACAGAATGTGTCGTTGGACAATAGGGGATAAGGGAAAGCACTTTTATGACCTATAAATAGTCACTTTTTGGAGGAATAACTCGAAGATGATTGTGGATACTAACAATCAAAACTGAAGTAACTTGGCTTGAAATTTTTGGATTTTTAATTTTTATTTAATTTTAATGGTTCAATTTTTTGCTTCATTTATGATTTTTTTCTTAATATAATTGATATTTTCACCTTTTTTTTTTAAATTTTCATTCATTATTTCAGATTTCAAATCATATCATATTAGACATTGGAAGGCGGAACTAATGAAATTCACCATAAAACACTGTCAACCATCTTCAAAAAAAAGTATATTTATACGAAAAATTCAGTTTTGCCTGAATTAAAAGAAAAAATCTCATTCTAGGGGAGATTGGGTGACAGTGAATCATTTTTTTTTAAAGAAATGTTACTCGCAAGTTTATGGCAAAATGATGCATCTCTGAAATTAAATAATAATTTGAATAGATAGATAGAGATATTTATTTGATAATGTTTTGTATAAAATACATTTATGACAAATTAAAAAAACAAATAGGTGCAAGGTACAAAGTTTTCTATAAAATAAAATAAACAGGAAAAGTTCAATATTTAGATATTATCTAAAGTAGAAGTCATTTCATGACGTGTGCTATACAAATTTACAAGGTAAAGACACTTTTTAGAAAAATGAGAGAGTATCCAATGTGACTCGGGAACAGGTCACTTAGGATCAATGCACGGGTGACAGTGAATCGACTGGGGCTTACAGGACCAATTGCAAAAAAATATTTAAAAACCTCAATTTTCATATTATATTTTTATTTGTACTACTAGACAGTCTTTTATGTCAAAATAATCTTATGAAAAATTAGCAATCACTTTTTAATGAACATAAAAATAGGTTTTCATAGACCTGAAATTAACAAATATAAACTCGTTATTTTAACAGTAATACGTGATTAAACTCGAAAATAAACATAAAATTAACATAAATTCGCTTTAGAAAAAATAATTGCAAAAAAACATATAAGTACTTTTTTTTTTTGTACTACTAGTCCTATAAACAAAATCAATCACATTTTGATGAACATAAAAATATCTTTTCTTATATCTAACAATTAACAAACATGAAATCGTTTTTTCAACTGAAGTAACTCGAGAACACAGATACAATTAACGCAAATGATATTAGAAAAATCTAGGTCAAAGTTATACAAACACTGTTTTTGAGTTACCGAAACAGTTCGGTTTTGGTAAAATCATCTTAATGTCATCCATGTAAGGCAACCAGAGGAATATCTGACACGATTGGCATGTGAAAATTATTTGGTATTTTGTTAGATCCTCTAAGAAAACTTACTTCAGTCTCATTTTCCAGTTTTCCTATAACTTTGGCTATAAATTCCTTTCCCTTTAACATGGAATTCATCAATAATAAAATCACCTACTTTAGGCAAACTTTGAATTGCAGGCAAGCAGTCAGGATCCACCACTGCATAATCAATCACCTTCTTCATCTTCCAATATTGGTTCTTCTTCAGAATAAAGACTTATATCATCTTCATTTTCACTGGAACTGTCTTGTAAAACTTTTCTTTTCTTTGTTTTTGCAATTGCCTTTCTCTGTTTTCATTTCTTTTCTTCTCTCAGTTGGTGTGTCGGTTGCAATCATTGATTTTCCTTTTCGTCTTGGAGCTCTTCCACATTTACGCGGACCTGCCTTATGTAGCCCTCGAAATTGGAATGGAGTTAAGAATGCTTTTTTACATTTGAGGAGGAGCTACCAGATGCAGTTGCAGTCGGATCCAAAATTGTATAGAAATAGTAATAGATTTATTCGAAATAGATATCCTAATATACATAAATATTATACAAATATATCAGTTACTATTGAACAAAATACAAAACAACTGAAATATATAAGACTTATATATAGTAGAACATTGTGTGTAAAACAAAGCAGTAGTAAATGATGAAGAGATTAATATAGAGAAGAATGATGAACAACTCAATTGGAATAATATTGTGCCCGTAGATATTGAGATAAGCAGCGTTTGAAAAGTTGGAGGGTGTTATTTTGTTTAATTTCATTAGGAAGACCAATCAACCGACAATTTCTGCTACCGCAGTTGTCGGTTGATTTGTCAAACCACCAACACTCACATAAAAACTTGTCGAGTCGACTTGGGTGTCACACCAATAGGTGATTCCACTTATGTTTCGCTTGCGTTTACGCAGCTATTTTCATCAAGTACTTTTCTGGTTTTTCACATTTTGTTTTCAATCGAAGACCGCCTGCCCGGTACTGACGATGCCCAATAGGCTGAAACAGCTGTCTACCGATGGCTCTTAAATTAAAATCAATATGGGAATGATCAGAGAGTACTTATCTATCCATACTTTGATTTTTATGGAATTATTTTCCAGCATTAACCTTTCTCGATTTTATATATATATATATATATATATATATATATATATATATATATATATATATATATATATATACAAAACTAAACTTGGGAATTTCTTTGGGTGAACAGCAGAACGGAAGTGTACTCTTATAACACAAGTTATTCCAATATTTCGATAAAATTTATTATCATCTTCAGGGAAAAGCTACAAATGTTTTATGGTGATAATACAATATGAAAAAGTTTTTTTTTATTTTAATAATGATATAAAATGTATGTATCCTCACTGGATACAAGAGGTGTCTACCTCTTTTAACTTGATGACTATTTTATTGTATTGACATGTTTCAATTGTTTAGATATAACATTCTTTTCGACACGCCCAACCTCACTAACAGTAAAAAAAATTTTTATATCATTATTAAAATTAAAAAAAAAAAAACTTTTTCATATTGTATTATCACCATAAAACATTTGTAGCTTTTCCCTGAAGATGATAATAAATTTTATCGAAATATTGGAATAACTTGTGTTATAAGAGTACACTTCCGTTCTGCTGTTCACCCAAAGAAATTCCCAAGTTTTGTTCTTAACTAGTCAGCAAAGACTGTCCTTCAACTATATATATATATATATATATATATATATATATATATATATATATATATATATATATATATATATATATATATATATATATATATATATATATATATTATCGAGTGTGCATGTTATAAATCAAAAATTAAACAATTTGTGGACACAACACTCAAAAAAGGGGGGCAAACCGCGGACACGTGTTTTTGGCTATTGGCCTCATCAGCGCGGTGCAGCCAAGGTAAAGATGGGAAATACTTGTTTGCCGAAATCAGGAAACAACACAAACGCACGGACTCAACAACATGAGCCAACCGCACATTTGTGGTTCCAGTTAGAAGACCTAGAATTCCCAGGCTACATCTAACATGACCGCCTCGTCTCTGCCAGACGTTCATTATGTGTAAACTGACCCTTAGCCTTCAGACCACCTCCACTTTTAATGTCATTCAGTCAACCAATCAGAAGCTACCGCGCATACAGCGGGAAATTCAAACCAGTAGATGAACAACACCGATACCAGCACACTTCAAGGCCATGCATCGCTGGTAAGTATTTCAGAGAGAAACTTTGGTGAGTGGAAGAGAGAAAGGTGTGACGTCATCGACGCAGGATGGAACGAGTATCGTAGCGATTCAAGCATGGAACTCGGTCTCCTTGGGACTCCGCATCACCCCTCGGCCCCCTTGTCTCATTCCAGTCACGTAATTTTAATTAAAAAAAGTTTATAGTTATGAGATTCGAACCTGGCCTCTACACCAACGTAAGATATTGAAAGTAACTGCGAATGATGGATATTTATAGCGTTAGTTTTGTCGGGACCGAAATTGACTCATTCATTATACTTGACAGCATTTTTTTTATTTCCGTTGACTGTAATCACCATTATCATGTTGAAGATAGGAAAATATACTTAGATTTGGGAAAGAATTAATATTTCATGTAAATATGTGTATGCGAGAGACGCGTGTGACGTAATCGAGGCAAAGAGAGATGGAAATGGTATCGAGGTTTTACTGGTTGCTAGCGCAAGCAGGTGTTGCCGGTTGTACAAATAAATCGTTGTGTATGGAGCAATGTAGCGTTGCCGGATACTTAGATTTGGGAAAGAATTAACATTTCATGTAAAGATGTGTATGTGTGTGCAAAAGCGAGAGACGCGTGTGACGAAATCGAGGCAAAGAGAGATTCATCTCTCTGGTATCGATACCATCTTCAGATGGTATCGAGGTTATACTCTGCCATGAAACGATGGAAGACATTAGAAAAAGAGTCAACATCAAACTCCTCACCAAATGGGCTGGTCGCTACGGAGCCAGAGTTCAAAAATTGTTTGATATTCAATGATAATTTGTTGGCAGTCGAACTGAGGAAACTGCAAGTTTATCTAAATAAACCGATACAAGTGGGACAAGCTATCTTAGACTTGGCAAAGACTACTATATACGATTTTCATTATGGCTATACGCGTCATCGATTCGGAGATAATTGTGTAATTCTCTACATCGATACAGATAGCCTGATTTATGAAATATGCAATAAGGATCCTTACGAAATCATACGTCAAGATTGTCACAAATTCTTCGATACTTCGGATTACCCGTCCAATAATCAGTTTAACGTTTCTTTGGTAAATAAAAAGGTTCTCGGGATGATGAAAGATGAGAATAACGCAATTCCGATGACTGATCGAAATTGTATACAACTAGGGTATTGGTGACGGAGGATAGTACCTATTAGAAGCGTCAGCAGTTGGTAAAGAAGGCAAAGGGAGTCAAATCTTCTGTGGTGAAGAATAAAATAAAATTGAGTTCGATGATTATGTGAAGTGCTTAGATAATTGGAAAAATATGAGTGTCACCCAAAATTTGATTCGATCTGATAAACTCAAGTACATTCCATCGCCCAATACAAGCCCTAAAGATGATAAGGGTTATATAATTCCAGATTCATACAATACGCTTTCTTGGGGTCACTATTCTATCTCTCAAACATCAAATGCTATGGATATAGACGATTAGCCCATGATTACTAGTATATATGTATTTGGCTGCAGTTCAGCTGAGAAAAGATTTATATATTATTATTGAATGTTCAACTAACTACTTTATATTATATCAGTAAATTTGAAGTAGAGATTTAAAAAACTTTTATAGCAGCAAAATGTATCGATACTTCTAGAATGTAATTGTAAATATCAATAAATATTTTGTAGAATATTTTTTGAATTTATGAATAATTTTCAAACCCATCCCCTTTTCCAGTCCAACTAACATTCACTCATAACTAACATGATGCTAATTACAGTCAACGAGCAATTTTTATCTATTCGAAAGGAGGAATATTGCTTCTTTACGTGGCGGCGCCTACGAATCTATATGATTCAACCAAAGTAGACTGATTTTCTATTTTTACTAATATCCTGAGTGATAACTCTCTATACAGAAAAGGTTTTTGTTGATTGATTCAATTTCAATTGTTTGACTAAATAACAATTTCCAACATCTGTGGATGGTTATTTCTTTAAACTGACACGTAGTGTTAGATTACACATCATTTGGGTTTTTGGAAAAAATGGGTTTTCAAAAATATGTGTTTTTTTTTGCTGTGGTTGATCAAAATAATCGTTTCACCGCGTTATATTTCTATGAGAGAAATGACCGCTTTATACGTCACTTTTTTATTATATTGGCATTACCTACCCTAATCGCTAAATTGGACTTGAGGAGCCGAATAATTGACAGATGCAATGACATAAGGAACTGGTATTTTTGAACGTGTCAGATAATCAATGTTAGATCGATCGCAGTCGTGTATTTTATCGGACATTTCGCTCATTCATTTCAGACTCGAAATAGTTTATTATTTACTTTTGGTCTTCACCCCACCATCATCTACACACAACTTCACGCCAACCTAGCCAGTTTAGTGGTGACAGTGTGATAGTGAACTCCAAAGTTAAGGCCCCTTCTGGTTTGATTATGATTCAAACTGCTGTTATCGAATTTCACTTATAGTTGTTGATAACCTAACAACATTGAATTTCAAGTTTTTTCAAGGTGTTTTTTGTATTTGCAATTCTCCCCTTGTTATTTCACATTAGACCTTCGATTCTATATTTTTCATAATCAGCAAATGAAATCATTTGGAATGAGTACCCACATCGGTCTGTTGTGGCTAGTATAATGAAAATAGGTTATACGGCCCTTTTGGCTTCGAAAATGATCAATTATGTTTCATCACATGTAAACGAATCCATTGATGTCCGAAATCATCGAAATCGGACGACCGGAAGTGGAAACCGGAAGCGGTCGTTTTTTGATGGATTCGAAACCTTCTCACCCTAAGGAATCCAAATATATCATATGTTTCAGTATACAATGATTTTTTTATTTTCAATGTCAATAAATTCTGCGTTTTGAATCCAAGCTTCTGCAATTGGAATAAACTTATAGTTTGTTATAACCCAACATTTTTCAATTCCAAGTTTTTTCAATGATTTTTGTTGAATTTGCAATTCTTCCTATGCTATTTCACATTAGGCGTTGGATATTATATTCGTTACGCCATCTTTGTCTTTTCTCTGTCGGTAGACTCTGTATTCTTTTTTCTTCCATTTGATGTTCTGCACGTTGAGATTCAACTATCATTATCGAAGATTTGGCTTAGTGCTTACCTGACAAGTTCCGCCATCTTTGATTTTCCTTTGTCGATGAATTCTGCATTTCTTA
Organism: Leptinotarsa decemlineata; assembly: GCF_025532065.1. NCBI lineage: Eukaryota > Metazoa > Arthropoda > Insecta > Coleoptera > Chrysomelidae > Leptinotarsa > Leptinotarsa decemlineata. Next base: position 28,896 of record NW_027412620.1, read on the forward strand.
TCCTTTCATTTGACGTGCTGTACGCGACGATCCGATCATTATTAGTGAATATACAACTTAGTGCCCTTCTGACAGTTGCGCTATTATTTTTTGTAATAACTCATTAATTTCCACAAACCCTCACACACGCCACCACCTCCCACGCTGACTACGTCACTTTCAAGGTTTTATCACTATTATTATTATTATTCGACCCACATTCTCAAGTTCAATTTCATTTAGCACAATCAATCGAGCGATATTTGATTTCTCCATTCTGATTAGCTGACCGACACTACTCTGTAACAGAAGTTAGGTTGAGTGTTCCACAAGGTTCCGTTCAAGAGTCTGAAAATTCGCAAAATGAATCTTCATACGACAAAGCATGATGCTTACTTGGTTAGCGGAACGCGTTGAATGATAAATGACTGTCATATTGAAACACGAAAAACCGTTACGACAATAACGATGAAACGATAACGAATAAATGCACGCAAACGATCGATAACGCACGGAAAACGATTAAAAACGCACGCAAACGATCGAAAACGTAAGGAAAACGGTCGAAACTTATGCAAAACAACGTATTTTGAAATATTATTGTCGAATACTTCGCTCCCCCATTGCCCTCACGTTGAGTCCACGACGCTTAACCTCTCGACACTTTTGGATCTCATCTTTCTTCTGATGATGTTAACTTGGTTAACAAAGATACGAGACTTAGTGCCCTTTTGGCATGTTGGAATGCTGTTAAACTGACATGTTTTTTCTTAAATGATATATTTTCGCGCACCCTGTACACTTCTACGCCATGTTTTTTTTCAGTGATGTATTTTGAGACATCCCGATCACAGTCGTATTCCTAACCCTTGATTTTCAAATCGGCAACGCTACATTACTCCATAAACAACGATTTATTGTACAACCGGCAACGCCGAACCTGCCATGCTGGCATTGGCAGCGTATAACCTCGATACCATCTCCATCTCTCACACGCGTCTCTCTCTCTTGCACACACATACACATCTTTACATGAAATGTTGATTCTTTCCCAAATCTAAGTATCCGGCAACGCTACATTGCCCCATACACAACGATTTATTTGTACAACCGGCAACACCTGCTTGCGCTAGCAACCAGTAAAACCTCGATACCATGTCCATCTTCCTTTGCCTCGATTACGTCACACGCGTCTCTCGCATACACATATTTACATGAAATATTAATTCTTTCCCAAATCCAAGTATATTTTCCTATCTTCAACATGATAATGATGATTACAGTCTACGGAAATAAAAAAAATACTGTCAAGTATAATGAATGAGTCAATTTCGGTCCCGACAAAACTAACGCTATAAATGGGTATTTCCTACGAAATTTCAAAATTCCAGCCATTATTAAAATTTATTTTTTTAATGGAATTTTTTTATTGTTGCTGAAATTAATAAAGTAGTTCAAAGAGATCTATTCAGAACTCTTGGTCTGCCATTTTTTTGTCTATATTCTCTTAAAAGTAAATATTGAAAAAAATAAAAATGAGGGAATGATTTATTATCATTTTAAAATGGAAAACAAAGAATAATAAACAATAGTATGTAATTCTTATGAAATCAAAAGAAATATATCATAATATTTTCAAGAAAAGCAACTAAAAAACTTTGTAGTCATAGTCAATATAATTAACTCAAAAAAATTAACAAGTATACAATTAAAAAGGTAATAAATGTTTTTTCTATCTTTAAACTTATAAGTATTTATTTTTAATCTTTGTATCTAATACCTTCATAATTTCAAACTCCGTCATATATATATATATATATATATATATATATATATATATATATATATATATATATATATATATATATATATATATATATATATATATATATATATATATATATATATATATATATATATATTTCCAATATTTCGACAATGGTTTTTGTTATCATCTGGGAGCTAAAATGATAGATTTTGAATTAATACAGAACTTAAGTTAACAGACGGATACTTACAATGTTAGTGAGATTGGTCGCAATTGAGTTGATTTAAAATTAAAATATGAACGTTGTGATCATGATAAAAACACGTAACAACTGTAAAATTACAAGACATATGAAGTAAGTGAAAGCTACAAAATATATACGTTAAATGAGGAATATTCATAATTTTTTTTTAATTTGAGAATGAACGTGGTGATCTTAGGTTAGAAACACATCACTTGTCAATTTATTAAATTTTGAAGAAGAAGTAGACTTAGCATTTGCCGCTGGTGCAATTAATCAAAGAGTTACAGTTGCCTCCAGAAGAAAGAGTTTTGTTGTATAATTTTTGTTAATAAGTTGATAAATGAATTTAGGTAATGTCAAATGAGTTGTCTTTGAAGGAATTCCAATTTTTGTCTATAAAAAGTAAATAGGAAAATATTTCACTTAAATGTTGTAAGTCTGTTTTTTTATTCAGACAATTTTGTGATTGCGAAATGTAAGTCATTTCAAGGAATAATCTTTTAGAAACATTCCTCTCTTTGGTCAAATTTTTACTGAGTTAAAGTCCATTACATGTCCATTATTATAAACATGTTCACTAAGGGCACACCTTTCTGGATGAAGTCTACAGTCACTTTTGTGTGCAGATATTCTGTCTTTTAATAATCTGGCAGTCTGACCAATGTATTCAGCACTGCAACTTGTACAAGGGATACTATAAACCACTTGAGATTGAATTTTTTTGGGATTTTATCTTTTAAGTTTGAAAAAAGGGAATTAATTGTTAATATAGGTTTGTGTGCAATTTTTATATTGTCAATATTTTTGAAAATTTGTGTGAGTTTGAGTGTAATTTCACTGGTATATGGTAAGGAAGTAAAAAGATAATTATTTATCTGAATTTCATTATTATTATTATTGATATCATTGTCCTGACTTGGAGAGATTGAAGGACGAACGTTATGATCTATTTCATTTGGGGACGTGTTAAACAATATCTTGTTTAATAAGGTTTTAGGATATGAATTTTGTACAAAGAGGTTTAAAAGGATTTTGAAATTTTTTAAATGAAAGGACGAGTCCGAAATTCTGATAACACGTTGTTTCATCTGTTTGACCAAATTGACTTTTATTGATTGTTTATGTAGTGACCAATAGTTCATGTATCTACCTGAACTTATTGGTTTTCTGTGCCAGTCAATAAGTACGGTATTAGTGGAAGTGTGAATGAGTTTAGTGTCTAGAAATGGAACCCTTTATACATCGTCTTCCTTTTCGATGGTAAATTTTATATAGGGGTCATAACTATTAAAGATTTCAACGATTTCTGTGACTCCTGTATAGGGAAGGGCAAGGATTATGTCATCGACATATATATATATATATATATATATATATATATATATATATATATATATATATATATATATATATCCTGCCTCTAAGGTGTTGTTGAAAAAAACGAACTGGCGTATTTTTTGTGTTCCCTGGAATGTAGGCATGGTCTGGGACTGTTTTATGAAATCATCCACCAAGGAAATATCTGCTGTGGTGACTTCAAACAATAAAATCGAAGGACATCTAAATTGAAGGATAGGTTTCAATGAATTTATATCTAAGATATCATGGCCTTCTGCTACGATTTTATCAGCTGTCCGTTTCAGGGTTCCACCGACACATCAGGCGCTCCCTTACCGTGCCCGGGTTCAGAATAATGCCATGAAAAGTATGTGATTTCTTGATAGAGGTCTTTTAGATGGGGACACACCATTTCTAACATGAATTAATTTTCATATTGATTAACAGGCCCATCACGCAACATATGTAATCGGGAAATAGGTAGATGTTGTGCTTTTATCCAGTCAAAAATGGGTTTTAAATGTGCCCAAACAGCCATTGTGTCATGACAGAGAACAAAAAGATAGGGGTTTGATTGCATTATCATTGTGCAAGTAAAGTACTCCTGTATGCATCGTTATCTGCTGCCTTCCTCCACCAAAGTAAACAGCTTGTATTTCCTAATTATACTTGCAGCAATAATTTTCACTGTAATCTACATGAATCAGAATGTCATTTACTGTCAAATTTTTCTTTATATTTTGAATGGCTTGATATTGATGTGTTATAGTGCCAACATGTGTATAAAAAAGTGGTAATGCTGCTTCCAGAGCTTGAACAAGTTGTTTCAATTTGACCTTATACTCTTTTTTCGTGGGTTTACGAACGGACTTTTTTTCCCGTCCTTTTCAAATGAACTGACTGCATAAATCCATTGTCGATAAGTCACCAACTGATTAGGAATTGGTAAGTAGTATTCTAAGGAACGTTCTTTGCAGATTGAACATTCTCTGAATGGACATTTTGTGGAATGCACATCGCAGGTTATAGTCGCTAAAGCTGAAGTTAAACTACAAAATTTCAAAGCTTTGACTTCATGCAATTTTGATATCCTCAGTTGAATGTTGGCATGCTGTATGCATTGGCAAGTATTTCGTTCATTAACATTTTGCCAAGTAATCCAATGAGGTCTGAATCTGCAGAAGGTTGATAAACTTATCTTATAATTAGCTGTGTTTAAAAACTTTTGGTGTAAATTATGCAGTGTATCAAATTTAACTACATCGTCTTTGTCACTCAGCATTTTAGCGCTTATTTTGCGAGGTTTTTGTCTTTTGGAAGTATCATTTTTGAAAAAAGGTTTTGATTCATGAAGTAACTTGTATTTCTGCAGTGATTTGAATTTCAACATTTGGTAATACTTTTTCTTTTTTTCATGTTTCTTTCTAAGACCATCGTAACTTGTCTCTAGGTCTCTTGTTACCGCTTCGCTGAAAAGTAATGTCTTCTTCACAATCTCAAGAACTTTTATATTATTTAGGAGCAAATTCACTTTAGTTTTAGGCGATTCTGGGTCATTTTTTATTGTTTTCAGTCTCAAATACCTTTTCTTGTATTTTTCAGTTAATTTCACTGCATTCTTCAATTTTTTTCCAAATTTACAATTTTTGCATACAAAATAGCTCGGCGCCTTCGCATCTGTCGTCTATTTCGAACAACTACATCTTCTCTACTTTGCTGCATATCTGATGCTGGACTTTGTGGGGGTGTATTATCAAGAACTCTTTGTAAATGTTTGTATATTTTAGCTTTTTTATTTCTATACACTTTACTATTTCCTTTCCATTGTTTTCGTTTTTGTCTAAGTTCTCTAGCGGTATAACTGATTTCACCTGACCCTCATCTTTTTTCTTTAAATACTTTAATCTTTCCTTTTCCCGCAGTTTTTCCAAAGATTCGGTATTATTTTTTATTTTTTCTCGCCTTTTTCTATCATACTCTTTTTTTTTTCTGCAGCACTCAACTTCATTGGCCGTGTCACTTTGCTCCCATATACTTGTACCTGGTTTCAATTAAATACCATATAATACCAGTTGCTAGAAATGAATAAAAAATCTAAAAGAAATATAGAATATTTTATAAATTATTTCCTCTTCCAAGCGTCATTCCCTCACTCCTAAATGTAGTGAGGGAATGACCATGAGGGAATGACGAATTTTAACTGAAGCTACAAGAATGTCGGTACATAACCTCAACTTGTTGTTTACGTTTCGAATATGCATATTACTCCCAAAAACGCATACAAACAACAAATAATATACATATATACTAAAATACCTAATATATATATTTATATATATATATATATATATATATATATATATACATATATATATATATATATATATATATAAATAGATAAGTACTCTTTGATCATTCCCATATTGATTTCAATTTAAGAGCCACCGGTATACAGCTGTTTCAGCCTATTGGGCATCGTCAGTACCGGGCAGGCGGTCCTCGATTGAAGACAAAATGAGAAAAAACCAAGAAAGTACTTGATAAAAATAGCTGCGTAAACGCAAGCGAAACATAAGTGGAACCACCTATTGGTGTGACACCCAAGTCAACTTGCCAAGTTTTTATGTCAGTGTTGGTGGTTTGACCAATCAACCGACAACTGCGGTAGCAGAAATTTGGGAAGCTAACCTGAAATGCCATCGGAAAACGAATCCACATGTTTCTAGAAATGATATGAAATCTAGAAAGGTTAATGCAGTCAAGCTGCTGGAAAATAATTCCATGGAATTATTTTCCAGCAGCTTGACTGCATTAACCTTTCTAGATTTCATATCATTTCTAGAAACATGTGGATTCGTTTTCCGATGGCATTTCAGGTTAGCTTCCCAAATTTCTGCTACCGCAGTTGTCGGTTGATTGGTCAAACCACCAACACTGACATAAAAACTTGGCAAGTTGACTTGGGTGTCACACCAATAGGTGGTTCCACTTATGTTTCGCTTGCGTTTACGCAGCTATTTTTATCAAGTACTTTCTTGGTTTTTTCTCATTTTGTCTTCAATCGAGGACCGCCTGCCCGGTACTGACGATGCCCAATAGGCTGAAACAGCTGTATACCGGTGGCTCTTAAATTGAAATCAATATGGGAATGATCAAAGAGTACTTATCTATTTATTTTTTGATTTTCATGGAATTATTTTCCAGCAGCTTGACTGCATTAACCTTTCTAGATTTTATATATATATATATATATATATATATATATATATATATATATATATATATATATATATATATATATATATATATATATATATATATTCCTGATTGGCAGGAAATAAAGACCAAAATATATGCGAAAAGCATGAAGTGCAGACCACTGCATGAAAAGCAGACCACTGAGCATGAAATAAAGACCAGGCTGAAAATATAAATGAAGGTTATGTAGACCGGTACTCATTTCTTGCATTTGGAGAGGTGAAAAAGGGGTGGAGCTTAATTTGAGGGGAAGTTGATTATTCCAAATTGCAGGAAATAAGGACCATGATCGAAATGTCATTAAAAGTCTCATTTTCTAAATGTTATAAGGTCTAGTATTCGAATATCAATATTAGCGAGTCAACGTTTCACCGTTTCTTAGGAAATCCAGTAAAATTTCTACAAATGTTTACTGGTTAATGAACAATTTTCAGGCTATATTTCTAATCATTGATTCCGGCCTCTAATATTCAGCATTCACAAAAACGAAAATAAAAATTGAATAACGGAAAAAAATTACAAAGTTTGTTGATTTGAATCTGGTTCAAAGATAGGTCAAAGTTCGCCCTGGACAACCGGAATAACAGGGTTTTCTCCAGGGGCTGCAACCTAGTCTCAATTTGTCACTAGAAGTTGATTTTTGTCGTTTCTAACTCGATTTTAGCAATCAAATTCGGTCTTTTTTCGGTTGTGCTTCAAAAATTTCCAATTCATCACTAGAAATTGAATTTTGTCGTTTCTTACTCGATTTTTTCGGCAAAAAACCAGAAATACATTCTGGCAAACGAATTAAGTTTTTTTCGGTTATGAATCAAATATTTCCAATATGTCACTAGAAGTTGATTTTTGTCGTTTCTAACTCAATTTTACCGGCAAAAAACCCAGAATTACATTCTAGCAATCGAATTCAATATTTTTCTGGTTATGCTTCAAAATCTTCCAACTTATCACAAGAAATTAATTTTTGTCGTTTCTAACTCGATTTTTCGGCCAAAAACCCAGAATCACATTCTGGCAATCGAATTTAGTTTATTTCGGTTATGAATCAAATATTTTCAATTTGTCACTAGAAATTGATTTTTGTCGTTTCTAACTCGATTTTAGCAATCAAATTCGGTCTTTTTTCGGTTGTGCTTCAAAAATTTCCAATTCATCACTAGAAATTGAATTTTGTCGTTTCTTACTCGATTTTTTCGGCCAAAAACCAGAATCACATTCTGGCAATCGAATTTAGTTTATTTCGGTAATGAATCAAATATTTTCAATTTGTCACTAGAAGTTGATTTTTGTCGTTTCTAACTCGATTTTAGCAATCAAATTCGGTCTTTTTTCGGTTATGCTTCAAAAATTTCCAATTCTTGACTAGAAATTGAATTTTGTCGTTTCTTACTCGATTTTTCCGGTCAAAAACCCAGAATCACATTCTGGCAATCGAATTCAGTATTTTTCTGGTTATGCTTCAAAATCTTCCAACTTGTCACAAGAAATTGAATTTTTTCGTTTCTAACTTGATTTTAGCAATCAAATTCGGTCTTTTTTCGGTTGTGCTTCAAAAATTTCCAATTCATCACTAGAAATTGAATTTAGTCGTTTCTTACTCGATTTTTTCGGCAAAAAACCCAGAAATACATTCTGTCAAACGAATTTAGTATTTTTCTGGTTATGCTTCAAAATCATCGAACTTATCACAAGAAATTAATTTTTGTCGTTTCTAACTCGATTTTTCGGCCAAAAACCCAGAATCACATTCTGGCAATCGAATTTAGTTTATTTCGGTTATGAATAAAATATTTTCAATTTGTCACTAGAGGTTGATTTTTGTCGTTTCTAACTCGATTATAGCAATCAAATTTGGTCTTTTTTTGGTTGTGCTTCAAAAATTCCCAATTCGTCACTAGAAATTGAATTTTGTCGTTTCTTACTCGATTTTTTCGGCAAAAAACCCAGAAATACATTCTGGCAAACGAATTAAGTTTTTTTCGGTTATGAATCAAATATTTCCAAAATGTCACTATAAGTTGATTTTTGTCGTTTCTAACTCAATTTTATCGGCAAAAAACCAGAATTACATTCTAGCAATCGAATTCAGTATTTTTCTGGTTATGCTTCAAAATCTTCGAACTTATCACAAGAAATTAATTTTTGTCGTTTCTAACTCGATTTTTCGGCCAAAAACCCAGAATCACATTCTGGCAATCTAATTTAGTTTATTTCGGTTATGAATCAAATATTTTCAGTTTGTCACTAGAAGTTGATTTTTGTCGTTTCTAACTCAATTTTATCGGCAAAAAACCCAGAATTACATTCTAGCAATCGAATTCAGTATTTTTCTGGTTATGCTTCAAAATCTTCCACCTTGTCACAAGAAATTGAATTTTGTCGTTTCTAACTTGATTTTTTCGGCAAAAAACCCAGAATTACATTCTGGCAATCGAATTTAGTTTATTTCGGTTATGAATCAAATATTTTCAATTTGTCACTAGAAGTTGATTTTTGTCGTTTCTAACTCGATTTTAGCAATCAAATTCGGTCTTTTTTTGGTTGTGCTTCAAAAATTCCCAATTCATCACTAGAAATTGAATTTTGTCGTTTCTTACTCGATTTTTTCGGCCAAAAACCCAGAATCACATTCTGGCAATCGAATTTAGTTTATTTCGGTTATGAATCAAATATTTTCAATTTGTCACTAGAAGTTGATTTTTGTCGTTTCTAACTCGATTTTAGCAATCAAATTCGGTCTTTTTTCGGTTGTGCTTCAAAAATTTCCAATTCATCACTAGAAATTGAATTTTGTCGTTTCTTACTCGATTTTTTCGGCCAAAAACCCAGAATCACATTCTGGCAATCGAATTTAGTTTATTTCGGTTATGAATCAAATATTTTCAATTCGTCACTAGAAGTTGATTTTTGTCGTTTCTAACTCGATTTTAGCAATCAAATTCGGTCTTTTTTCGGTTGTGCTTCAAAAATTTCCAATTCATCACTAAATATTGAATTTTGTCGTTTCTTACTCGATTTTTTCGGCCAAAAACCCAGAATCACATTCTGGCAATCGAATTTAGTTTATTTCGGTTATGAATAAAATATTTTCAATTTGTCACTAGAGGTTGATTTTTGTCGTTTCTAACTCGATTATAGCAATCAAATTCGGTCTTTTTTTGGTTGTGCTTCAAAATTCCCAATTCGTCACTAGAAATTGAATTTTGTCGTTTCTTACTCGATTTTTTCGGCAAAAAACCCAGAAATACATTCTGGCAAACGAATTAAGTTTTTTTCGGTTATGAATCAAATATTTCCAATATGTCACTATAAGTTGATTTTTGTCGTTTCTAACTCAATTTTATCGGCAAAAAACCCAGAATTACATTCTAGCAATCGAATTCAGTATTTTTCTGGTTATGCTTCAAAATCTTCCAACTTGTCACAAGAAATTGAATTTTGTCGTTTCTAACTTGATTTTATCAATCAAATTTGGTCTTTTTTCGGTTGTGCTTCAAAAATTTCCAATTCATCACTAGAAATTGAATTTTGTCGTTTCTTACTCGATTTTTTCGGCAAAAAACCCAGAAATACATTCTGGCAAACGAATTTAGTTTTTTTCGGTTATGAATCAAATATTTCCAATATGTCACTAGAAGTTGATTTTTGTCGTTTCTAACTCAATTTTACCGACAAAAAACCCAGAATTACATTCTAGCAATCGAATTCAGTATTTTTCTGGTTATGCTTCAAAATCTTCGAACTTATCACAAGAAATTAATTTTTGTCGTTTCTAACTCGATTTTTCGGCCAAAAACCCAGAATCACATTCTGGCAATCTAATTTAGTTTATTTCGGTTATGAATCAATATTTTCAGTTTGTCACTAGAAGTTGATTTTTGTCGTTTCTAACTCGATTTTAGCAATCAAATTCGGTCTTTTTTTCGGTTGTGCTTCAAAAATTTCCAATTCATCACTAGAAATTGAATTTTGTCGTTTCTTACTCGATTTTTTCGGCAAAAAACCCAGAAATACATTCTGTCAAACGAATTTAGTATTTTTCTGGTTTTGCTTCAAAATCATCGAACTTATCACAAGAAATTAATTTTTGTCGTTTCTAACTCGATTTTTCGGCCAAAAACCCAGAATCACATTCTGGCAATCGAATTCAGTTTATTTCGGTTATGAATAAAATATTTTCAATTTGTCACTAGAAGTTGATTTTTGTCGTTTCTAACTCAATTTTACCGACAAAAAACCCAGAATTACATTCTAGCAATCGAATTCAGTATTTTTCTGGTTATGCTTCAGAATCTTCGAACTTATCACAAGAAATTAATTTTTGTCGTTTCTAACTCGATTTTTCGGCCAAAAACCCAGAATCACATTCTGGCAATCGAATTTAGTTTATTTCGGTTATGAATCAAATATTTTCAATTTGTCACTAGAAGTTGATTTTTGTCGTTTCTAACTGAATTTTATCGGCAAAAAACCCAGAATTACATTCTAGCAATCGAATTCAGTATTTTTCTGGTTATGCTTCAAAATCTTCCAACTTGTCACAAGAAATTGAATTTTGTCGTTTTTAACTTGATTTTTTCGGCAAAAAAACCCAGAATTACATTCTGGCAATCGAATTTAGTTTATTTCGGTTATGAATCAAATATTTTCAATTTGTCACTAGAAGTTGATTTTTGTCGTTTCTAACTCGATTTTAGCAATCAAATTCGGTCTTTTTTTGGTTGTGCTTCAAAAATTCCCAATTCATCACTAGAAATTGAATTTTGTCATTTCTTACTCGATTTTTTCGGCCAAAAACCCAGAATCACATTCTGGCAATCGAATTTAGTTTATTTCGGTTATGAATCAAATATTTTCAATTTGTCACTAGAAGTTGATTTTTGTCGTTTCTAACTCGATTTTAGCAATCAAATTCGGTCTTTTTTCGGTTGTGCTTCAAAAATTTCCAATTCATCACTAGAAATTGAATTTTGTCGTTTCTTACTCGATTTTTTCGGCCAAAAACCCAGAATCACATTCTGGCAATCGAATTTAGTTTATTTCGGTTATGAATAAAATATTTTCAATTTGTCACTAGAGGTTGATTTTTGTCGTTTCTAACTCGATTATAGCAATCAAATTCGGTCTTTTTTCGGTTGTGCTTCAAAAATTCCCAATTCATCACTAGAAATTGAATTTTGTCGTTTCTTACTCGATTTTTTCGGCAAAAAACCCAGAAATACATTCTGGCAAACGAATTTAGTTTTTTTCGGTTATGAATCAAATATTTCCAATATGTCACTAGAAGTTGATTTTTGTCGTTTCTAACTCAATTTTACCGACAAAAAACCCAGAATTACATTCTAGCAATCGAATTCAGTTTTTTTCTGGTTATGCTTCAAAATCTTCGAACTTATCACAAGAAATTAATTTTTGTCGTTTCTAACTCGATTTTTCGGCCAAAAACCCAGAATCACATTCTGGCAATCTAATTTAGTTTATTTCGGTTATGAATCAAATATTTTCAGTTTGTCACTAGAAGTTGATTTTTGTCGTTTCTAACTCGATTTTAGCAATCAAATTCGGTCTTTTTTCGGTTGTGCTTCAAAAATTTCCAATTCATCACTAGAAATTGAATTTTGTCGTTTCTTACTCGATTTTTTCGGCAAAAAACCCAGAAATACATTCTGGCAAACGAAATAAGTTTTTTTTCGGTTGTGAATCAAATATTTTCAATTTGTCACTAGAAGTTGATTTTTGTCGTTTCTAACACGATTTTAGCAATCAAATTCGGTCTTTTTTTCGGTTTGCTTCAAAAATTTCCAATTCATCACTAGAAATTGAATTTTGTCGTTTCTTACTCAATTTTTTCGGCCAAAAACCCAGAATCACATTCTAGCAATCGAATTTAGTTTATTTCGGTTATGAATCAAATATTTTCAATTCGTCACTAGAAGTTGATTTTTGTCGTTTCTAACTCGATTTTAGCAATCAAATTCGGTCTTTTTTCGGTTGTGCTTCAAAAATTTCCAATTCATCACTAGAAATTGAATTTCGTCGTTTCTTACTCGATTTTTTCGGTTATGAATCAAATATTTCCAATATGTCACTATAAGTTGATTTTTGTCGTTTCTAACTCAATTTTATCGGCAAAAAACCCAGAATTACATTCTAGCAATCGAATTCAGTATTTTTCTGGTTATGCTTCAAAATCTTCCAACTTGTCACAAGAAATTAAATTTTGTCGTTTCTAACTTGATTTTAGCAATCAAATTTGGTCTTTTTTCGTTTGTGCTTCAAAAATTTCCAATTCATCACTAGAAATTGAATTTTGTCGTTTCTTACTCGATTTTTTCGGCAAAAAACCCAGAAATACATTCTGGCAAACGAATTAAGTTTTTTTCGGTTATGAATCAAATATTTCCAATTTGTCACTAGAAGTTGATTTTTATCGTTTCTAACTCAATTTTACCGACAAAAAACCCAGAATTACATTCTAGCAATCGAATTCAGTATTTTTCTGGTTATGCTTCAAAATCTTCGAACTTATCACAAGAAATTAATTTTTGTCGTTTCTAACTCGATTTTTCGGCCAAAAACCCAGAATCACATTCTGGCAATCGAATTTAGTTTATTTCGGTTATGAATCAAATATTTTCAATTTGTCACTAGAAGTTGATTTTTGTCATTTGTAACTCAATTTTACCGACAAAAAACCCAGAATTACATTCTAGCAATCGAATTCAGTATTTTTCTGGTTATGCTTCAAAATCTTCCAACTTGTCACAAGAAATTGAATTTTGTCGTTTCTAACTTGATTTTTTCGGCAAAAAAACCCAGAATTACATTCTGGCAATCGAATTTAGTTTATTTCGGTTATGAATCAAATATTTTCAATTCGTCACTAGAAGTTTTTTTTTGTCGTTTCCAACTCGATTTTAGCAATCAAATTCGGTCTTTTTTCGGTTGTGCTTCAAAATTTCCAATTCATCACTAGAAATTGAATTTTGTCGTTTCTTACTCGATTTTTTCGGCAAAAAACCCAGAAATACATTCTGGCAAACGAATTAAGTTTTTTTCGGTTATGAATCAAATATTTCCAATATGTCACTAGAAGTTGATTTTTGTCGTTTCTAACTCAATTTTACCGGCAAAAAACCCAGAATTACATTCTAGCAATCGAATTCAATATTTTTCTGGTTATGCTTCAAAATCTTCCAACTTATCACAAGAAATTAATTTTTGTCGTTTCTAACTCGATTTTTCGGCCAAAAACCCAGAATCACATTCTGGCAATCGAATTTAGTTTATTTCGGTTATAAATCAAATATTTTCAATTTGTCACTAGAAGTTGATTTTTGTCGTTTCTAACTCGATTTTAGCAATCAAATTCGATCTTTTTTCGGTTGTGCTTCAAAAATTTCCAATTCATCACTAGAAATTGAATTTTGTCGTTTCTCACTCGATTTTTTCGGCAAAAAACCCAGAAATACATTCTGGCAAACGAATTAAGTTTTTTCGGTTATGGATCTAATATTTCCATATGTCTCTAGAAGTTAACTTTTGTCGTTTCTAACTCAATTTTATCGGCAAAAATCCCAGAATTACATTCTAGCAATCGAATTCAGTATTTTTCTGGTTATGCTTCAAAATCTTCGAACTAATCACAAGAAATTAATTTTTGTCGTTTCTAACTCGATTTTTCGGCCAAAAACCCAGAATCACATTCTGGCAATCGAATTTAGTTTTTTCGGTTATGAATCAAATATTTTCAATTTGTCACTAGAAATTGATTTTTGTCGTTTCTAACTCGATTTTAGCAATCAAATTCGGTCTTTTTTCGGTTGTGCTTCAAAAATTTCCAATTCATCACTAGAAATTGAAATTTTGTCGTTTCTTACTCGATTTTTTCGGCCAAAAACCCAGAATCACATTCTGGCAATCGAATTTAGTTTATTTCGGTAATGAATCAAATATTTTCAATTTGTCACTAGAAGTTGATTTTTGTCGTTTCTAACTCGATTTTAGCAATCAAATTCGGTCTTTTTTCGGTTATGCTTCAAAAATTTCCAATTCTTGACTAGAAATTGAATTTTGTCGTTTCTTACTCGATTTTTCGGTCAAAAACCCAGAATCACATTCTGGCAATCGAATTCAGTATTTTTCTGGTTATGCTTCAAAATCTTCCAACTTGTCACAAGAAATTGAATTTTTTCGTTTCTAACTTGATTTTAGCAATCAAATTCGGTCTTTTTTCGGTTGTGCTTCAAAAATTTCCAATTCATCACTAGAAATTGAATTTAGTCGTTTCTTACTCGATTTTTTCGGCCAAAAAACCCAGAAATACATTCTGTCAAACGAATTTAGTATTTTTTCTGGTTATGCTTCAAAATATCGAACTTATCACAAGAAATTAATTTTTGTCGTTTCTAACTCGATTTTTCGGCCAAAAACCCAGAATCACATTCTGGCAATCGAATTTAGTTTATTTCGGTTATGAATAAAATATTTTCAAGTTGTCACTAGAGGTTGATTTTTGTCGTTTCTAACTCGATTATAGCAATCAAATTTGGTTCTTTTTTTGGTTGTGCTTCAAAAATTCCCATTCGTCACTAGAAATTGAATTTTGTCGTTTCTTACTCGATTTTTTCGGCAAAAAACCCAGAATACATTCTGGCAAACGAATTAAGTTTTTTTCGGTTATGAATCAAATATTTCCAAAATGTCACTATAAGTTGATTTTTGTCGTTTCTAACTCAATTTTATCGGCAAAAAACCCAGAATTACATTCTAGCATCGAATTCAGTATTTTTCTGGTTATGCTTCAAAATCTTCCAACTTGTCACAAGAAATTGAATTTTGTCGTTTCTAACTTGATTTTATCAATCAAATTTGGTCTTTTTTCGGTTGTGCTTCAAAAATTTCCAATTCATCACTAGAAATTGAATTTTGTCGTTTCTTACTCGATTTTTTCGGCAAAAAAACCCAGAAATACATTCTGGCAAACGAATTTAGTTTTTTTCGGTTATGAATCAAATATTTCCAATATGTCACTAGAAGTTGATTTTGTCGTTTCTAACTCAATTTTACCACAAAAAACCCAGAATTACATTCTAGCAATCGAATTCAGTATTTTTCTGGTTATGCTTCAAAATCTTCGAACTTATCACAAGAAATTAATTTTTGTCGTTTCTAACTCGATTTTTCGGCCAAAAACCCAGAATCACATTCTGGCAATCTAATTTAGTTTATTTCGGTTATGAATCAAATATTTTCAGTTTGTCACTAGAAGTTGATTTTTGTCGTTTCTAACTCAATTTTATCGGCAAAAAACCCAGAATTACATTCTAGCAATCGAATTCAGTATTTTTCTGGTTATGCTTCAAAATCTTCCAACTTGTCACAAGAAATTGAATTTTGTCGTTTCTAACTATTTTTTCGGCAAAAAACCCAGAATTACATTCTGGCAATCGAATTTAGTTTATTTCGGTTATGAATCAAATATTTTCAATTTGTCACTAGAAGTTGATTTTTGTGTCGTTCTAACTCGATTTTAGCAATCAAATCCGGTCTTTTTTTGTTGTGCTTCAAAAATTCCCATTCATCACTAGAAATTGAATTTTGTCGTTTCTTACTCGATTTTTTCGGCCAAAAACCCAGAATCACATTCTGGCAATCGAATTTAGTTTATTTCGGTTATGAATCAAATATTTTCAATTTGTCACTAGAAGTTGATTTTTGTCGTTTCTAACTCGATTTTAGCAATCAAATTCGGTCTTTTTTCGGTTGTGCTTCAAAAATTTCCAATTCATCACTAGAAATTGAATTTTGTCGTTTCTTACTCGATTTTTCGGCCAAAAACCCAGAATCACATTCTGGCAATCGAATTTAGTTTATTTCGGTTATGAATCAAATATTTTCAATTCGTCACTAGAAGTTGATTTTTGTCGTTTCTAACTCGATTTTAGCAATCATATTCGGTCTTTTTTCGGTTGTGCTTCAAAAATTTCCAATTCATCACTAAAAATTGAATTTTGTCGTTTCTTACTCGATTTTTTTCGGCCAAAAACCCAGAATCACATTCTGGCAATCGAATTTAGTTTATTTCGGTTATGAATAAAATATTTTCAATTTGTCACTAGAGGTTGATTTTTGTCGTTTCTAACTCGATTATAGCAATCAAATTCGGTCTTTTTTGGTTGTGTGCTTCAAAATTCCCAATTCGTCACTAGAAATTGAATTTTGTCGTTTCTTACTCGATTTTTTTCGGCAAAAAACCCAGAAATACATTCTGGCAAACGAATTAAGTTTTTTTCGGTTATGAATCAAATATTTCCAATATGTCACTATAAGTTGATTTTTGTCGTTTCTAACTCAATTTTATCGGCAAAAAACCCAGAATTACATTCTAGCAATCGAATTCAGTATTTTTCTGGTTATGCTTCAAAATCTTCCAACTTGTCACAAGAAATTGAATTTTGTCGTTTTCTAACTTGATTTTATCAATCAAATTTGGTCTTTTTTTCGGTTGTGCTTCAAAAATTTCCAATTCATCACTAGAAATTGAATTTTGTCGTTTCTTACTCGATTTTTTTTCGGCAAAAAACCCAAAATACATTCTGGCAAACGAATTTAGTTTTTTCGGTTATGAATCAAATATTTCCAATATGTCACTAGAAGTTGATTTTTGTCGTTTCTAACTCAATTTTACCGACAAAAAACCCAGAATTACATTCTAGCAATCGAATTCAGTATTTTTCTGGTTATGCTTCAAAATCTTCGAACTTATCACAAGAAATTAATTTTTGTCGTTTCTAACTCGATTTTTCGGCCAAAAACCCAGAATCACATTCTGGCAATCTAATTTAGTTTATTTCGGTTATGAATCAAATATTTTCAGTTTGTCACTAGAAGTTGATTTTTGTCGTTTCTAACTCGATTTTAGCAATCAAATTCGGTCTTTTTTCGGTTGTGCTTCAAAAATTTCCAATTCATCACTAGAAATTGAATTTTGTCGTTTCTTACTCGATTTTTCGGCAAAAAACCCAGAAATACATTCTGTCAAACGAATTTAGTATTTTTCTGGTTTGCTTCAAATCATCGAACTTATCACAAGAAATTAATTTTTGTCGTTTCTAACTCGATTTTTCGCCAAAAACCCAGAATCACATTCTGGCAATCGAATTCAGTTTATTTCGGTTATGAAAAAATATTTCAATTTGTCACTAGAAGTTGATTTTTGTCGTTTCTAACTCAATTTTACCGACAAAAAACCCAGAATTACATTCTAGCAATCGAATTCAGTATTTTCTGGTTATGCTTCAGAATCTTCGAACTTATCACAAGAAATTAATTTTTGTCGTTTCTAACTCGATTTTTCGGCCAAAAACCCAGAATCACATTCTGGCAATCGAATTTAGTTTTATTTCGGTTATGAATCAAATATTTTCAATTTGTCACTAGAAGTTGATTTTTGTCGTTTCTAACTGAATTTTATCGGCAAAAAACCCAGAATTACATTCTAGCAATCGAATTCCATATTTTTCTGGTTATGCTTCAAAATCTTCCAACTTGTCACAAGAAATTGAATTTTGTCGTTTTTAACTTGATTTTTTCGGCAAAAAACCCAGAATTACATTCTGGCAATCGAATTTAGTTTATTTCGGTTATGAATCAAATATTTTCAATTTGTCACTAGAAGTTGATTTTTGTCGTTTCTAACTCGATTTTAGCAATCAAATTCGTCTTTTTTTGGTTTGTGCTTCAAAAATTCCCAATTCATCACTAGAAATTGAATTTTGTCATTTCTTACTCGATTTTTCCGCCAAAAACCCAGAATCACATTCTGGCAATCGAATTTAGTTATTTCGGTTATGAATCAAATATTTTCAATTTGTCACTAGAAGTTGATTTTTGTCGTTTCTAACTCGATTTTAGCAATCAAATTCGGTCTTTTTTCGGTTGTGCTTCAAAAATTTCCAATTCATCACTAGAAATTGAATTTTGTCGTTTCTTACTCGATTTTTTCGGCCAAAAACCCAGAATCACATTCTGGCAATCGAATTTAGTTTATTTCGGTTATGAATAAAATATTTTCAATTTGTCACTAGAGTTGATTTTTGTCGTTTCTAACTCGATATAGCAATCAAATTTCGGTCTTTTTTCGGTTGTGCTTCAAAAATTCCCAATTCATCACTAGAAAATGAATTTTTTGTCGTTTCTTACTCGATTTTTTTCGGCAAAAAACCCAGAAATACATTCTGGCAAACGAATTTAGTTTTTTTCGGTTATGAATCAAATATTTCCAATATGTCACTAGAAGTTGATTTTTGTCGTTTCTAACTCAATTTTACCGACAAAAAACCCAAAATTACATTCTAGCAATCGAATTCAGTATTTTTCTGGTTATGCTTCAAAATCTTCGAACTTATCACAAGAAATTAATTTTTGTCGTTTCTAACTCGATTTTTCGGCCAAAAACCCAGAATCACATTCTGGCAATCTAATTTAGTTTATTTCGGTTATGAATCAAATATTTTCAGTTTGTCACTAGAAGTTGATTTTTGTCGTTTCTAACTCGATTTTAGCAATCAAATTCGTCTTTTTTCGGTTGTGCTTCAAAAATTTCCAATTCATCACTAGAAATTGAATTTTGTCGTTTCTTACTCGATTTTTCGGCAAAAAACCCAGAAATACATTCTGGCAAACGAAATAAGTTTTTTTCGTTGTGAATCAAATATTTTCAATTTGTCACTAGAAGTTGATTTTTGTCGTTTCTAACACGATTTTAGCAATCAAATTCGGTCTTTTTTCGGTTGTGCTTCAAAAATTTCCAATTCATCACTAGAAATTGAATTTTGTCGTTTCTTACTCAATTTTTTCGGCAAAAAACCCAGAATCACATTCTGGCAATCGAATTTAGTTTATTTCGGGTTATGAATCAAATATTTTCAATTCGTCACTAGAAGTTGATTTTTGTCGTTTCTAACTCGATTTTAGCAATCAAATTCGGTCCTTTTTTCGGTTGTGCTTCAAAAATTTCCAATTCATCACTAGAAATTGAATTTTCGTCGTTTCTTACTCGATTTTTTCGGTTATGAATCAAATATTTCCAATATGTCACTATAAGTTGATTTTTGTCGTTTCTAACTCAATTTTATCGGCAAAAAACCCAGAATTACATTCTAGCAATCGAATTCAGTATTTTTCTGGTTATGCTTCAAAATCTTCCAACTTGTCACAAGAAATTAATTTTGTCGTTTCTAACTTGATTTAGCAATCAAATTTGGTCTTTTTTCGTTTGTGCTTCAAAAATTTCCAATTCATCACTAGAAATTGAATTTTGGTCGTTTCTTACTCGATTTTTTCGGCAAAAAACCCAGAAATACATTCTGGCAAACGAATTAAGTTTTTTTCGGTTATGAATCAAATATTTCCAATTTGTCACTAGAAGTTGATTTTTATCGTTTCTAACTCAATTTTACCGACAAAAAACCCAGAATTACATTCTAGCAATCGAATTCAGTATTTTTTCTGGTTATGCTTCAAAATCTTCGAACTTATCACAAGAAATTAATTTTTGTCGTTTCTAACTCGATTTTTCGGCCAAAAACCCAGAATCACATTCTGGCAATCGAATTTAGTTTATTTCGGTTATGAATCAAATATTTTCAATTTGTCACTAGAAGTTGATTTTGTCGTTTTTTTAATTTGTAACTCAATTTTACCGACAAAAAACCCAGAATTACATTCTAGCAATCGAATTCAGTATTTTTCCTGGTTATGCTTCAAAATCTTCCAACTTGTCACAAGAAATTGAATTTTTGTCGTTTCTAACTTGATTTTTTCGGCAAAAAAACCCAGAATACATTCTGGCAATCGAATTTAGTTTATTTCGGTTATGAATCAAATATTTTCAATTCGTCACTAGAAGTTTTTTTTGTCGTTTCTAACTCGATTTCAGCAATCAAATTCGGTCTTTTTTCGGTTGTGCTTCAAAATTTCCAAATCATCACTAGAAATTGAATTTTGTCGTTTCTTACTCGATTTTTTCGGCAAAATACCCAGAAATACATTCTGGCAAACGAAATAAGTTTTTTTCGGTTATGAATCAAATATTTCCAATATGTCACTAGAAGTTGATTTTTGTCGTTTCTAACTCAATTTAACCAACAAAAAACCCAGAATTACATTCTAGCAATCGAATTCAGTATTTTTTCTGGTTATGCTTCAAAATCTTCGAACTTATCACAAGAAATTAATTTTTGTCGTTTCTAACTCGATTTTTTCGGCCAAAATCCCAGAATCACATTCTGGCAATCGAATTTAGTTTATTTCGGTTATGAATCAAATATTTTCAATTCGTCACTAGAAGTTGATTTTTGTCGTTTCTAACTCGATTTTAGCAATCAAATTCGGTCTTTTGTCGGTTGTGCTTCAAAAAATTTCCATTCATCACTAGAAATTGAATTTCGTCGTTTCTTACTCGATTTTTTCGGTTAGGAATCAAATATTTCCAATATGTCACTATAAGTTGATTTTTGTCGTTTCTAACTCAATTTTATCATCAAAAAACCCAGAATTACATTTTAGCAATCGAATTCAGTATTTTTCTGGTTATGCTTCAAAATCTTCCAACTTGTCACAAGAAATTAAATTTTGTCGTTTCTAACTTGATTTAGCAATCAAATTTGGTCTTTTTTTCGTTTGTGCTTCAAAAATTTCCAATTCATCACTAGAAATTGAATTTTGTCGTTTCTTACTCGATTTTTTCGGCAAAAAACCCAGAAATACATTCTGGCAAACGAATTAATTTTTTTCGGTTATGAATCAAATATTTCCAATTTGTCACTAGAAGTTGATTTTTATCGTTTCTAACTCAATTTTACCGACAAAAAACCCAGAATTACATTCTAGCAATCGAATTCAGTATTTTTCTGGTTATGCTTCAAAATCTTCGAACTTATCACAAACAAATTAATTTTTGTCGTTCTAACTCGATTTTTTCGGCCAAAAACCCAGAATCACATTCTGGCAATCGAATTTAGTTTATTTCGGTTATGAATCAAATATTTTCAATTTGTCACTAGAAGTTTGATTTTTGTCGTTTCTAACTCAATTTTACCGACAAAAAACCAGAATTACATTCTAGCAATCGAATTCAGTATTTTTCTGTTTGCTTCAAAATCTTGAACTTATCACAAGAAATTAATTTTTGTCGTTTCTAACTCGATTTTTTCGGCCAAAAACCCAGAATCACATTCTGGCAATCTAATTTAGTTATTTCGGTTATGAATCAAATATTTTCAGTTTGTCACTAGAAGTTGATTTTTGTCGTTTCTAACTCGATTTAGCAATCAAATTCGGTCTTTTTTTCGGTTGTGCTTCAAAAATTTCCAATTCATCACTAGAAATTGAATTTTGTCGTTTCTTACTCGATTTTTTCGGCAAAAACCCAGAAATACATTCTGGCAAACGAAATAAGTTTTTTTCGGTTGTGAATCAAATATTTTCAATTTGTCACTAGAAGTTGATTTTTGTCGTTTCTAACACGATTTTAGCAATCAAAATCGGTCTTTTTTCGGTTGTGCTTCAAAAATTTCCAATTCATCACTAGAAATTGAATTTTGTCGTTTCTTACTC
>NW_027412621.1:0-40599 GCF_025532065.1 Leptinotarsa decemlineata
TTTGGCAGGTAGTCTTCAAAATAACTTTGCACTCTAGACAAGTGCTGAGTCAACATTGTTTTCATTTCTTCTTTCAGAGTAAGATCGTTTTCTTTAAGAAACTGATTCAAAGTTGAAAACATCGAACAATCTCCATTCTTTAAACTTTTTTCCCAAAGCATAAGTTTCTTCTTGAATGCTTCAACTTTACTGGTCAATTGAAAAATATGCGTTTCGTTCCCCTGCAAAGACTTGTTAAGAATGTTCAAACGTTCAAAAATATCTGTCAGGAACGCCAGTTTAAGGAGAAAACTTTCATCAATAAACATATCAGCAAGAGCATTATTGTCTTCACTCAGAAAAATGTGGATTTCTTGCCTCAGCTCAAACAATCTTAGCAGAGAATTGCCCAGAGATAGCCATCGAACACTGCTATAGTACAAAAGCGACGAGTGTTGAGCGCCTGTGTCATCACATAGTTTAGAAAAAAACCGGGCTTTCATTGGTCTTGTTTTGATGAAATTTATTACTTGGATCACGGTTTTTTATAACTGCACTTAACTCTGAACTGAACTTTGCTGCTGCCAGTGCTTCTCGGTGTATAATACAGTGTGTCCAAACAGCGTTTGGGGCTTTTTCCCGAATGCGAGATTGTAGTCCTATGTAGCGGCCTGACATTGACCGGCCTCCATCAGTACACACCCCAACACAGTCTTCCCAGTTAATATCATTCTCCGCCATAAAAATTGTTAACAATATCAAACAACTCTTTACCAGAGGTGCCTCCTTCAATTTCCTTACAAAACAACAAATCTTCTATCAACTGGTTTTCATTCACATACCTAACGTAGCAAATTAAATGAGCGTCTTTGTGACTGTCAGTAGCCTCGTCTAATTGAATTCCGAACTCTTTACCTCTCAAACTATTTATAAGCTGGTTGTTAATGTCCTCAGATATGTCATCAATCCTCCTGCTTATTGTATTGTTTGACAGAGGAATTTTAAGAAGCTGCTTCCCTGCATCCTCGCCAATCATTATCTTAGCCATGTCAACGGCAGCTGGTAAAATAAGCTCTTCCGCAATTGTGTGAGGCTTTTTGCATTTTGCAATGTGATATGCCACTTTGAATGAAGCTAAAAGTGCATTGCTGTTAACTTTGGAATGTTTAGAAAAAGAAGCCTTTTGTTTTACTGCCTCAGTTTCCTTTCTTTTAAAGAATTCTCTTGGTTTCCCTATCAAGTTTGAGTGGACAGTTTCTAAATGCCGTTTTAGTTTACTAGGCAGCATAGATTCGACTGATAAACCTTCATGCAAACAACACATTGCGGGCGCTCTTCATTATTAATTTCAATACAAGAAAAACCAAAGTCTAAATACTTATCGTCATATTTTCTGTATTTTGGTTTACGGCTTCCCTCAACTGCCTCGGCATCGCTCTTTACAGAAGTTGACGCGGAATCACTACTTTGTTTACTTCCTTGTTCAGTTTTATTTGAAGATAAAAATCTTTTCATTTTAAAGAACAATATAATAGCCAACACTAAATAAACTGAGCAAAACTACAACTTCACTACTTTGATTATTTACTTCACTTGTGCGACGTTCACACTGTGTAAACATAACGAGTTCCAAGAACAGAATGACGTACAGTCGTACACGTACCGAGATGCAAAGCTCTGTTGCATATTTGTTTTGTTTGTGCACCCGGCCGGCTGGGCCAGTAAGGTCCGGCAGGGGAAAAAGGGGGTAGTAAGTCCAAAGCCGCGCGCACAGACTGGTCCGCACTGTATTGTAGCATGATGACGTTTAGACTCTTTGGTAGACAACGGCGGCGCACCTAGCACTAGCTCGCGGCGCCCGGGGGCGCCGTGACGCACACTTTGGGAACCTCTGCACTATAGTAAATTTTCAAAGTGCATCCCTCCTTGTTCAAGACACATTTCAGCTCGTTCAATTGTTTCTTTCAACACGTTTTGTAACATTTGAGGCGATATACTTCTAAATGCCTGTTGAATCCTTTCTTCTAAGATTTCGAGAGTGGCTGGGGCTGTTGCATAGTAGACCCTTTCTTTTACATATCCCCAAATGAAGAAATCTAACACAGTCAGATCCGGTGAGCGGGCAGGCCACCGTACTGGACCGTTGGCTGCAATAACTCTATTATTAAAATGCTCTATTAAAAAATCAAGTACGTCTCTGCTATTATGGGGTGGTGCTCCATCTTGCTGCAAGTAAATTTGCCGTAAAACTTCTAAAGGCATATCATTAAGATGATCCTCGATTTCATTTTGAAGAAAACCCAAGTATCTAACCCCTGTTAACTGACTTTGAAACAATATTGGACCAATTATTCTGTTTCCAACGATACCAGCCCAGACATTGACGCCAAACCTTTCTTGAAAATTGCCCTCTCTCATTGCATGTTGATTTTGTTGGGCCCAGTACCGACAATTCTGCTTATTAAACATGCCATTATTTGTAAACCGTGATTCGTCGGAAAATAGAATGAAGTTGATAAAATTTGGGTTAACTCTATGATTTTGAAGCAACCAATCACAAAATACTACTCTTCTATTGCCGTGGTCAGCATACAAATGTTGATGTAACTGATATTTAAATGCTCGATATCCGTGCTTTTTCAGTATTTTTCTTGCTGATTCGTGACTTATCTGCATTTCTCTACTAATTACTCTTAAAGAAACCGTTTTGTCAACTTCTACCATAGCAAGAACGTTAATCTCAGTCTCCTCATTTATGACAAACCTCTGTTCTGCGTCTCGATTTCCCTCTTGCCTAAAACGACTCTCAACATAGGGAAAATACTGATGAGATGGGTGTTGCCGATTGGGATATCTCTGAGCATACAACTCAGCAGCTTTCCTTGAATTTCTGTGGCATTCTCCAAACAATAACAACATATCCACTTCTTCACTTTGAGTATACATTATTTCGACGAAAAATTAAACTAAAATTAACGAAAATCAAGAGAAACTTCTACTTTCTGCTCATAAAGCTTATGTCACTGTCATAACCTAGGTGAGCGTTTTGTTCTCCAAAGAGGCTTGATGGAAATAACCGCAAAATATTATGCATCATTCCTATCCATGGCACCCTTGACAAAAGTAAATGAATTTGTATCGAGTATTTTCCTCAGTAATATTTAATTTATGTTCTTATTTGTAATCCAATCGCAAATAAAATTAGTATCGTTAGATTTGTCAAAAAATCCTTTTTTCGGAAAGTGCTTGTCAAAAAATGGTCGCCATTTGAAAAATAATAGTTAGACACGAAAATGTTATTTTGTAAACTTGTCTCATTCATATTCAACACACTAGTCACTAAAACTCCGCTATTGCAATTTTCTGATATCACCTGAGGTCCATAGATTAGTTTACGTCCGATCATGGCCACCTAGATGCAATTTTAAAAGTGACTCTGAAAAAATGAAGTAGGCTGAAAAACTTCCGAAAATGTCAGTTTCTGATCCAGAATTGTCTCAGAAATCCAAAAATGTTACAATATACAGGGAGTACCATTTAAAAATTCAGAACCGGAGCCATTTCCGCTGAAACCGGAAGTGACCGGAAAGTGAAAAATATGTGAAAACTCTCCTCTCCACATACCATTTATCTGTACCAAATCTCGTTTTGATACACCTAATAGTCTAGAAGTTATGACTTGTCTAATAGATTCGTTGACACCCGGTATACAGTGCTCGATTTCTAGAAATTGAGGTACCGGAACTACAACCTGCCGAGACTTATCACCCACCCCCTTCTATTATATATCATTCCATCACCACAAAACAGTGTTTGCCTGTGTAAAGAATTAGGTTCTTGAAAGGAAATAAGAAGACTTTATAGAACTCAAACTTCTTTTATTAACATAAATAGAAGTAGAGCAATACAGCGTTACTTTTTGTATTCGGATTCTTTTTGAAATACAGTCCAAAACTTTAACTTGTTTTCATCGTATTTCTTTTCTCTTGATCTCTCCTTACTATTGACAGCTAGCGCTGAGTGGTGTCCAGAAACAAGCCAAGTGTCAACGTACTTTTCTGGTTGAAAGAGCCGGAGAGGAGGTCCATTTATTTTTACAAACAACAGGCCAGACACCGTTGTAATTTTGAGTGACGATCTCAGAGGTGTTATTATTAAATTCATTTGAGAAAACCCTCTTTCACATTCACTTGATGAAATGGCAACCGAGTTGATCGATTGCTCGAGCCGACAGAGGCTGTCTGGTAACGTTCTGGAGTAGATATATTCTCGAAAACCCGTTATTAACTGTCTTTCGTTAAGCTTAAACCTGGAAGCAAGTTTCCTCATTTCGTTTTCTCCGAACGTTATTGGGATGTCTTCAGGCCAGTTTCTAGTGTCCATAACTTTGAAAGTTTCTGCTAACTTACTGTCTTTTTCATTTAACAGTCTCGCTTCAATAGACGTTTTCAGTGCTCCGTTAAATTTTTCCGGGTTCATCGGTTGGTCGTTTACTCGACCAGCTTTTGTTTGGAGAGGAACACTGAAAAAAGACAAGTTGTCAACTGCTTCTTGGGCCATTTTAGAGTATAAACCAGGAGTTGTGTTCCTTTGAATAAAGCAACTACGATTTGCAATTTTCTATTTGCATAGCTCAAATCTGCGTTGCAATGCTGTAAAGCTTCACTTAGTTCTGAAAGCTCTTGTAAAGCGTCAGTCATCAAACCCAGGTCTAATATGAAATTTGTATCTGTGATTTTGTTGAGGAGGCCTGAAAAAGTACTTCTTTCTTTGTTGTCTCAAGTTGTATCATTTGAAGCTTCTTTGAAGTGTTGTACTAACGCCTCGTAGGACTCCCATACAGCTGAGACAGATCTGAAACTAGATGCGACCCAACGGGTGATCAAAACTCTTCCAATTTTAAAATTTCTGCCTCTAATAGATTCGCACAGTTCCGGAGTTCCCTACTGTTCTTTGGTGAGGCGTGATAGACAACATAGAGTTTATCAATAAAGGATTTGAATCTGCTTACTCCTGAAACAGATTTAATAACGTCTGAAACTGACAGCTCAAGTCTGTGGTTTGCACAGTGCCAGACAATAATAGAAGGGAATTTTCGACAAAATAATGCCTCAATTCCTTTGTGTTTTCCGAGCATGGTAGCAGCACCATCACAAGTTAAGCTTGTCAAGTTATCGCTTAATAACTGCTCAGATAACCCATTTGAATGAAGGCAGTTCATTAAAGAGTCAAATACTTGTTCAGCGGTAACGCCATCAAGTTCTACCAGATCCAGAAATACGTTAGTGGAGCCACACATACCAGTTTTTTTCAAAGAACACCGGACGTATACAATCAAACTTGACTTATTACTTAAGGAAGTGGATTCATCAATTATAAGACCAATTTTTGTCTCATTCTCAATAATGTCACTTACAAATTTTTTCTTCATTTCCTTACTGATGTGCAAAGCAATGTTAGCACAAGCTTTGTCAGAATGTAAAATGCGACCCATGTTAATCCCGTTAAGTTCTTGCAAATCTATTTCTGTTTCAAAATCATTAAAGGATTGATTTTCTTTAACAACCTTGTATGCCATTCGAAATATTTTTCGGTCACTTCTTTTTCCTGGGAACGCTGTTTCAAGATATTTTTCTCCAATGCTCCGTCTTTAGCTTCGGATAAAATTTTATCTGCTGCTTTATGGCCAGCACTCTCTTTGTGGTCATGAATTTTTTTCCTTAACCCATTAAAGCCCAGCTTATTTTTTTTCCTCAAATATTCAAAAAAATCGTTAGTTATTACTGTTTTAAGTATAAAAATCTGGTTGCAACATATATCTTTCATTGTCTCATCGAGGAAGTGCTTTTTTTTTTAAAGTATGATATATCATACGTTGGGAAGTGATGAGTACTACTTATGAAGAAAAAACAGGAATTATCAACGATATGCTCTATTCTGTCATATCTCACTTCATTCAAAACAGCTTTTGGAGTTTTTGGTTTTGGCCCATGACGATATTCAGGACCCGTAAGAATGGCAAGTACAACGCGTCGTATAAACTGCAGAAGAGATATTTTTCTGTCCACATATCTGTAGAGCATCCACATATTTACAATGGAGCCATTCAAACAAAATCTAATGTGAGGCCAGTACCATTTTCTGGATCTTATTCTTATTCGATATAGTCCTCGTTGACCATCAAAAATATCCACCCCACCATGCCATGGTTGTATGAATTTATCAATGATGGCTGTTCCACTTGCACTGGAGCTCTTTCCTTTTTAGACCAACGGTTGCAGGCCCCTTTTGATAGACACGTTTCTGAATCCACAATGTTCGTTGCGATTGTTACCTGGTTATTGTCATTCCAACGTATAAGTGTTATGTTGTTCGCTGTATCGGTAATAGCATGTGTTGATCCTCGCTTTTCTTTTTTGAGATCTCTGAGTGGTGCCTTTTCTATCCTGTCTGATCTGATTGTTCCAATACAATTCAAGTTATATCCTCTGAAAGTATGTAATAATGGCAAAGAAGTGAAATAATTATCAATGATAGTACTTTGCTCTGGACTGTACTTCAAACATAGATTCTCGCAGACACTAGATCCCAAGGTTTTGCCCTGAAGCTTTTCTCCAGCCCCACAATAAGGATTTAATTTCAAGAGATATCCTTCAGAAGTTGTTAGGCACCAGAATTTGAAGCCATATCTTATCGGCTTGCCCTTGATGAATTGCTTCATGCTGTGATGGCCATAGTATGGCTCCATTGCCTCATCAACCGAAAAGTTTGAACCTAAGGGCTGGAACATATTCTGGGAATCTCTATTTACATGATCAACTAATGGCTGAATTTTATATATTTTGTTCTTCTGATCAATTTTATTATTATCGTTGAAGTGAAGATATCGATGGATGAGACATAACACATGGATCAATAAGTCCCGAGACTAACAATGAAAACAACATTTTTTTTACAAAATTTTTTTTTATTCATCAACATAATCTCCTTTTAGGGTAATACAATGGTTCCAACGCTTTTCCAATTTTTCAATACCATGTTTATAAAAAAATGTATCTTTCGCTTCAAAATAAGTTTTAGTTTCAGCGATGACCTCCTCATTTGAGCCAAATCTTTTTTCCTGGAGCATTTTTTTAAGATCAGCAAAGAGCCAGTTGTCACTGGGGGCTAAATCTGGTGAGTATGGGGGGTGGGGAAGCAGATCAAAGCCCAATTCGTTTAATTTTGCCATTGTTTTCATCGACCTGTGGCAAGGTGCATTGTCTTGGTGAAAAAGGATTTTTTTTCTCTGCATGTGCGGTCGTTTTTTTGCGATTTCCTCCTTCAAACGTACCAGTAAGTCAATATAATAATCACTGTTGATCGATTTACCTTTTTCGAGGTAGTCAATGAGAATCACGCCATGCGCATCCCAAAAAACTGACGCCATCACTTTGCCAGCTGACTGCTGCGTTTTCGGACGTTTCGGACGGCTTTCGCCAGCTGTGCGCCACTCAGATGACTGCCGCTTTGACTCTGGAGTGTAGTGATGTATCCATGTTTCGTCCATGGTCACGTAACGACGCAAGAAATCTTTTTTGTTGCGAGTAAATAGCGATAAACAGCTTTCTGAATCGTCGACTCGTTGCTGTTTTTGTTCCATCGAAAGCAATCGCGGCACCCACTTAGAAAAAAACCTGTTTCATGCTCAATTTTTCATGAAGGATAGTAAATACACTTCCATATGATATCTGTGTCATCTCAGCAATCTCACGGAGCTTCACTTTACGATCTTTCATTACAATTTTTGTCACTTCACTCACATTTTCCGGTGTAAAGCCGCGGTCAGACTATGCTGTTTAGCAGCCGCTACTAACCAGCCGCTGGTAAATATCACCATCAGCCAGCGGATCTGAGGGGTTCACATTTAAGGTAACTAGCCGCTAGTACAGTTGATGTTGGTGACTTGAAAACATCGTGTGTGGTGTGTTGTGTGCATCATGTCATCTATTGGTGTGAGTCGTGAAGTTCTGAGACGTGTGTTAAATATTGGAATAAAAGAGTTGTGTGAACAGATGTTGAAACGGAAGAAAAGGCGATGGTGGGTTAGATCCTGGATATTAAGAAGAAACAATCTGGGGGCATCAGCAAGACTTTTTAAGGAACTAGAATTGGAAGATCCGTCATCTTATGCAAACATTTTAAGAATGTCAGTTCCAAAATTTAAAGAGCTATTAGAGTTAGTCACTCCGCTTATCCAGAAAAAAGACACCAAATTCCGTCAGGCTATTCCAAGTAAAACAAAACTAGAAATAACTTTACGTTATCTAGCAACTGGAGACAGTTACAAGTCTTTGGCCTACCTGTTTAGAGTTCCTCATAACTCAATTTCAGTGTTCGTTCCAGAAGTGTTGAGCAGCATTTACGAGGTTTTACAGCAGTTTATCAAGGTACAGTAGTAGGTACATTATTTACTCCTATTTGTATCTGTAGTTAGCTTATCAAATAGAAAATAATTGACCTTTTCTGAAAAAACGAGCAAGGGATATTTTCTTACAGGAGAGTTAGGAGGCCTAGGACAAGAATTTATAAGCACATTTCACTTTTAACAATAATGTAGTTTATTAATCTTCTTCACTTTGTGTATAACAATTAATTTTGTTATGTAAAACAAACTGGAAATATTTTAGTTTCTGGAAAGTCAGTTATTAAAATCGGCAAGGTGGGTCCCAGCATCACAGATTCCAACCATGGCTTGGGATACAATGTCCAAACCTCCAATGTCGTCTTGGTTGGATATACCTGGTGTTTGGCCAGAGCTGTTGTGACTGAATGGTGACATCTGAGAAAAAGAGCTACCGCTGTACGGTGACATCAGGGGATGTGGGGTCGAACAAGAGCTACCGCTGCTGTATGGTGACTGCAAGCGCTGCTGCATCGAACACTGTCCTTGCTCATTATCCAAACAGAGCAAGCGTTCTGTTGTGATAAGGGTGTTAATCTTGCTTTGTAGGGCGATGAAATTTCTTAATGGCATCTCCCTTAATTGGCTAGCAATATACTTGCCATATTTGTCGAATTGATCTTCGTTTTCAGCAACTAATTTACCTATATCATGCAACTTATCCACTGACTTTTCAAAACGTGTTTGAGGTTTCTTACTACCAGAAGTTGTTTCAATATGATTCAAGTGACGAGATGGGGGTAGCATTTTTTCAGGAGATCTTTTTGCTGCTTTATTACCTGATGCAGAAGGCGTTGAATACTTATTTCTTTTTGAAGGGCTTGGAGTGTTAATCTTGACAGAGGTGATTGCTTCGGTGTCCTCAGATGGATAGTCGTAGTCCTCATTTTGCATTGCCATCTCCGTAATGTGGTCCTAAAAAATAAAAAAATTGAAAAAAAGTAGGATAAGAAAATAACAATTTAACTTATAACAATTAAATATACACTTCCAGACGGTAAAATTATTATAAATTAATTTTATATATTAATATAATATATAATATAATATAATATATAATATAATTTTTTTATATTAATATAAATTAATATAAATTTTTTACAGAGTGTTCCGTAAGTAAGAACCTCGTACACAAAATTCGTAATGTGTTTCGTTGGGTCAAAATAAGCAAAAAAGTTCATATTGACAAAACTTTAATCTCGCGTGTTTTCCCGTCTTTCGGTCTCTCCAGATTTTGTACAAAAAAATACGAAAGTCTGTAACGATTGTTCAAAATCTTTACAGGCCGACAGACGCGAGAAGCGAGATAGAACTTTTGTCCATATCAACGTTTTTGCTTATTTTGACCCAGACAACCAAACTACGAAAGTTTTGGTACTTTTACGGAACCCCCTGTACATTTAAGAAAATTACAATTGTTACTTTTGTACGTTCTATTTCAGGTACCTGATAGAATAGCTGAATGGAAACAAATTCAAAAGTCGTTTGAATGTAAGTGGAACTTTCCTGATTGCTGTGGGGCACTGGACGGAAAACATATCAGAATTCAACGACCTCCAAACAGCACTTCTCTATTTTATAACTACAAGGGGACATATAGTATTGTTTTATTTGCCATGGTGGATGCAGAATACTGCTTCAGATATATTGACGTTGGATGTGATGGCCGATCTAATGATAGTACCATTTACAACAATTCCACTTTGAAAATTGCTCTTGAGAGAAACCTTTTAAACTGGCCTATAGGAGGACTTTGCGTTGCCGATGATGCATTTTGTCTCACGTCTTACATGTTGAAACCATATTCACATAGAGGTCTCTCTGTGGAAGAGCAAATTTTCAATTACAGACTATCTCGAGCTAGGCGTGTTGCTGAAAACGCCTTTGGTATCTTGGCCAGCCGTTTCCGCATATTCAGCAGACCTATTCCGTTGGACGTGGGTACAGTGGAAATTCTTGTAAAAGTAAGTTGTGGTCTGCACAACTGGTTAAGAATAACATCATCACAGACGTATATGACCCGGGATCAGTTGATGAAGAGGACTTGATGACAGGAGTTATAAACCCAGGTGAATGGCGCCAAGACCCTAACACTATGTCTCCATTACAAAGACTGTATGCATCCAACAACTACAAACAAGAAGGAAATGACGTGCGCGAGTGGTTTACCCAGGAGTTTACAACAACCTTGGCTGTTCCTTGGCAAATGAAATCTATCGGACATGAATGTACTGAAAGCGACTAATTTGCCCAAGAACTATCTGATACATACACGAAGAAATGTTTGTTTCTTAGGAAAATTGACAGTATTTGTATGTACATCATTTTCCCAAATAAACTTTAATTTGCAGAAAAACAATGTTTTCCAAAAGTAATTGTCTCTACCTTAAAAATTCCACGATTACCGTACTAGATTAGTTTTTAGACTACTTTAAAAAGATTAAATTTGTACTAAAATAAACTTTAACCAGTTAACTGGCACTTTGACGCATACAATGGTTTTTATTGGTTTTAGCCAAAATGAGGGGCAACTTTTAACATTTTCAAATGAATTTTCAAAACCCTAATATTTTGCTCCTGTATAGGCTTATACTTGACATGTTTTGTGTACATTTCGTCAAATATTAAACAAACCTTTAGTAATAGTTAACAAATTTATACAAGTAATAAAAACTTAGTTTTGAAGAATAATCTTTAAGTTTTATATTTTTAACACAAATCTAAGGTATGTTGCTATAATTTTAAACTTACCAGATTCGATGATGAGTCACGACCAACAATACTACTGCTCCAGAACATTTGGGCTGCCGAGAACCACACCAGTCTAGGTTTGTAGACGTCATCTGCTCCCGCACCACTCTTCTTTGACTTTTTTATTTTGTACACTTCATTTCGATAAGTATCTCTCAAACTTTTTATTTTTTTCTTCAGTGGGGCCAAATCTACTTTCAGTCCTCGTTCTTCAAGTTTCTGCAATAACTCCTTATATGCTGAGTCTTTGGCATTTCTGTTGATATAGTCTGCACACGAAGCGTCCCACAGACAAGGATAATTTTGGAATATATCTAGGAAAGTAATTATATCTTTACCCGACCACTTGTTACTGTCGACCATATTCACTGGAAAAAATGAATAGAAAATACAGTAGAATAGAAAAATATAGAAAACCAACACTTCTTTTAACTAGACACGTGTTAATTCACCAGCCGCTTGTGAGCTACTAGGGGTTCACATTGGCTGGCTGGCGCCAGCGAGGAGATCACGTGACTGCCTGCGGATGGTAGGCAGCGCTAAAAAGTTAAACATGTTCAACTTCCGATTGTGGCTAGTCCGCTGGCATTCACCAGCCGCTGGTTCTGGGTCAGACTAGGCTGCTTGCTGGCAATATTACCAGCGGCTGGTTAGTAGCGGCTGCTAAACAGCATAGTCTGACCGCGGCTTAACAGCTTCCACAGGTCTACCCGAGCGTTCTGCGTCATTTGTGTCGGTACGACCACGTTTAAACTCGGCAAACCACCGACAAATCGTTGCTTTTGATGGACAAGAGTCCGGGTAACATTTTTCAATCCATTCTTTCGCTTGCACGGTGTTTTTACCCATTAAAAAACAATGTTTTATCAGAACACGAAACTCGGTTTTTTCCATTTTTTAAACAAACTACAAAACGACTTTACTCTAACCTCGATAACTCAGCTGTTTCTGGTCCGATCGACTTAAAATTTCGACACGTTTCAAGCAAAGGTTAGTACTCTAGAAAGACGTGGTTACTGGTTTACTAAGAGCGCCATCTCTGGGTTAGTCTCGGGACTTATTGATCCATGTAGTACTATTACTGACCAAATGATTGAATGTATCTGGTTGTGTTTCCCAGTAAAGCCTTCTATTTGGCACTTTACAATACCCGGATAAGAACAGAATTGCAAAGTACTTGTATAACTCATCAGAAGATAATCTAAATTCATGATCACCTTTGAAGGCTGCATACTTTTCACTTTCATCGCAAATGAATTTCATGAATTCTTCATCATAAAAAATTATGAAAATATCGATTGGTTGCAAATTTTCATCTCTAATTGTTTGAACAAAGCTTGGTTCTGGTGTAACGGGTAATTTTGATTTTTCATTTCTTGTTTTCAAGTTGACTGTATTCCACTGACGTTTTTTGATGTTTCTTTTGATTTCTTTCTCTTTCAACTCCTTAGAGAATAAAATGGATTGCGGTTTATTATCTTCCGAAGATTCACTGTCGGATGTTTCAAGGTCGGTATCACTAACATGTTTTTGTGGCAGTAAATTTAGTTATGTCTTCACATTCTCATCATCAACGCTAAAAACCTCCATAGGTTCTCTGAGCACTCCCTTTCCAATGTTTCGGATGGTACCTACATCTTCTTCGTCGCTCGGAGCATCGTCTTTGTCACTATCGGCAGCATTGTTGGGAGGAAGAAGAATTAGCTCCAATTTCTGAGCATGTTGCACTTCCTCATAGTCTTCGTCATCAGAACTTAATTGTTCAAGATAATTTAGCAACTCTTCTGCATCTCGAGGATCTTCTGGGTTATAAAATTGTTTTCTGTAAAAAAGGAAAAACTAGTCACCAACGCCCAACGTATGATATATCATACAGTGACTAAGAATTGAAAAAAAAGGAATAATTTTACCGAGTTGTCCCACTGCTCTTAAGGATATTACTTCTTAGTATTTACATTATGTGTATAGCTTATAAAAAATACTCTAGGACATAATTTGCAAGAATTCCACCGAAAAGAACTTACCTCAATGGCATTTTAGAACACAGTCAGTAAAAACTATTACAAAAACAACTGTAAAACCCAAATTTCACAAATCTCGCTCAACAGGCTTTGAATATAAATGAAATAAACCTTCAGAAACAGGCTCTGACAAGAACTGGTACAGAATGCACTATATGACAATGTTTACTTAACCTCAAATGCACATGTGTTTTGTGTATGATAAATCATACGGTGGGCGTTAATGGGTTAACACAATTGCTATTTCTTTGTTGAATTTTACAAGGTATCTATTAAAGGCTTATAAGCATATATTGAATTAACCATAAAAAAGTATCAGGAACAAAATGATAAAAATACTAGAGAAAATGAACAAAATTTATATGTTAAATACTTCACTAATTCCTTAATAACTAGTCTAGAAAACAAACCAAATAAATTTTTGACAACCAACAGATTATTTTCTCATAAAACAAAGTTCTGCTTTTATAAAATAACAAGGGTTTCCATTGAACACAAATGAACTCGTGATGCACTGTTGTGGTAAGGAATATTGCTTTAGTCCTAGCTCAGCACCAAACCGTTATTTTTAACATGTTTTTCTATCATCAAATGATAATCTTTAAGCGAAGATTAAACAAACATTACATCGGTAACATTAAAAATATGTTTATCATGTTACTGTAAACTTCCATGAGGACATTGTTCAATTACACAACACAACAAAAAAATATTTTTTGAATGTTTCCTACACTAAATTAGTCAATTTCTACTAATTTTGGGGTGATAAAAACGAAAATAACAATGAAAAATTTTTATTAGCTCTGGTTTTTGAGATACACAGTACTTAATCTTAAAGAGTAGTTATACTATACGTGAAAAGTGAAAGTACATAAAACAATATTGTTATGTTTCTTTTAGAATATTTTAAGTACAAAATTTATAAAAAAAACATTATTCTTAGTGTTTTGACAAATAAAAGAAGTTTGTACCACCAAATTTCAATTAAGTCCATCCGATTCATTGTAAGATCGCTGTCGTTTAGCTTGTCTTTTATAAAACACTTCTGGAGCATCCCTACACACAGACCAGCAGTAGTCTGCAAGCATTGCTTCATTCCCTGATATCTCTGTTCCATTAAGGCAATGTTTTGATGGAATCTTTCTCCATGTTCGTCACTCACAGCTCCACAGTTTTGTGGGAAGAAATTAAGATGAGAGTGAAGAAAATGAATTTTTAAGGACATGTTGCATCCAAGTTGGTGGTAAGCTTGAAGAAGCTCTTTAACCAATGCTGTGAAGTTATCATCTCTTTTGTTACCTAAAAACCCATGTACAACCCCCTTAAAGGCTTCCCAGGCTCTTTTTTCATTTCCTGTTAAAATCATGTCAAAAGCAGGATCATTTACGATTTCACGGATTTGAGGCCCAATAAAGATGCCTTCCTTGACTTTAGCATCACTCAACCTGGGAAACTTTGCTCTCAAGTACTTAAAAGCTTGTCCTTCCTGGTCCATGGCCTTCACAAAGTTTTTCATTAGTCCCAACTTAATATGTAATGGGGGAAGGAGAACATCCTTAGGATCTACAAGAGGCTCGTAAACTACATTTTTCTCATTAGGGTTTAAGGTCTCGTGTAGGCCAGTTCATTTTTTATAGTGAGATTTTCTATCCCGACTGTCCCACAGACACAAAAAACAACAGTACTTGGTGAACCCTAATTGCATTCCTAGAAGTATAGCAATGACTTTCAGATCACCACAGATGTGCCACTTGTGTTGTTCATATTTGATTGATTTCAGAAGTGTTTTCATATTTATATACGTTTCCTTCATGTGAACTGCATGACCTATAGGAATAGAGGGTAGCTGATTTCCATTATGCAGAAGTACAGCTTTTAAGCTTAGTTTTGAAGAGTCTATAAACAGTCTCCATTCAGATGGAGTGTTATCCAAATTCAAGCAGTCCATCAAACCATTAACATCAGAACAAACTACGAGGTTTTCTTTTTTCTCAAAAAAAGGAAGCAAATCTTTTTGACGCTGTCTGTACTGAGATATTTTCACATCATGTTTTAGAAGATTCCACAATTATATGTGAAAAGTAATAGATTTGATTATTGTCGTTACTCACCTTCGCTTATAAGCAGCTTCATTCACTAAAGTGGGATTATCATAATTCATTTCTGATAGGGATTCTTCAGCAATTGTTGAAAGGATGGATATAGATGACTGACTGCTTGATGAAGAAGGCAGACCCATGGCTTTGGAGGGCAGACTATTGGAGGACGTTGAAAGAAGAATGTTATTCTCTAGCAGGCAGGCTGTCAATTGTGGGAGGTGATCTGTCATTTGTGGGAGGCGGGCAGTCAACTGAGGGAAGAGAACAGTCAATTGAGGGAGCCAGGCTCTCGATTGTGAGAGGCAGACTGTCAGGCATAGGAGCCAGACTTTCAGGCATAGGAGACAGACTTTCAGGCATAGGAGACAGACTTTCAGGCATAGGAGGCAGACTTTCAGGCATATGAGACAGACTTTCATGCATAGGAGACAGACTGTCAGATGCAGAAGACAAACAGTTACATACTGCAGACAACCAATTGCACACGGAGGGCAAATCATCGGACTTGAAAAGAATTGGTGAAACAGTACTTGAAATGAAACTGGAATGATGAATACGACTGATCCCCTCTACGCCTTCCACCTCAATAGGTACATTTTGAAAAATACGTCTGGGTTTCATTTTCTTCTGTACAGACCTGCCCTCTAAGGCAAGGCGCGCACTGAAGTAGTGTGGTAGTAGCGAGGTATTGGAATGGTGAGCGGTATAGGGATGGTGAGCATATGGCGTGGCGATCAAATAGCAACGAAGTGGTATGGAAATGGTGTAAAGCGCATTGTAGTGGCAAACAACGTTGGTGTCACCGATTCATCATGTCGTCCTCAGAGGATGAAGATGTTCTTTTACTTGTGCAACTTGCTAACCTGAATGCTAAAAATCAGGAGAAGGAGAAAAAACACTATTGGGTTCATCCCCTATGGCAGAAAAATAAAGAATTTGGAATTTTTAACGTATATAAAAAGGATTTGAACTTGGACGACCAAAAATTTAAACTTTTCTACCGAATGAAGAAAGGGACATTTTGCAAGTTGCTGACAAAACTACGCTCTATGCTTCAAAAAAAGGATACAAACTTCAGAAATTGTGTGTCTCCCGAAGAAAGACTTCTAGTAACACTGCGGTAAGTACGATAGAAAATATAAATAATAAGCACTTAAAATAATAAGTATTTATTAACCAAATGCAAACTTATAAAACATTATTTTGTAACGCATACTTAGAAGGTATCTGGTAATAATGAGGTTTTTAGATAACTATACTGACTATTTGGTAATAATGTATCTTGTGTAGGTAGCTGATGTACTGTCGAAAACGAAATATCTTCATAAGATGGCTGTGAATCAGTTGTCTCACATCGAGGTGGAGTACAGTTAGTACATGCTGCAGATGAACGGATGGAAGACATGCTGTCTGCAGCAAGCGATGAATAAGTAGGAGTTGGGGAGAAGAGAGGTGCAGAAGTAAGAGGTTCATCCAAGATTTCACCGGCAAGATTTAGGACTCTCACTTTATATTTTCTTTTCTGCTTGTCCGTCATTTTTTTCAAGTCTGGCAATAAACTCAACAAAAACTGCACATCGGCGTCATCATTAGTTAAAGCAGGTGGTCTATAGGATGCTTCCTTTTTTTTATTGAAATATTCCAATGCAGATTTGTTAACGTCTTCCAAAGTTACTTGATTCTGAGTATTTTTTATTATTTTAGGTTTCTTTACACCGAGTACTGACAAACTGGATACACTTCTCTTTTGTTTTCCTTGCTTTGGATCACGGGAATCGTTTTTTACATTTACATTTGATACATTCTGGTCGACTTCTTCAGTAATCGACTGTTCACCATCACTATCGTTATTTCTCCCTTGATTATTTTCATACGTTCCAGTTTTCTTTGCACTTCCTAATTGTTCACTTTCAAGCTCTTCGGTCTGTAAGTCTTCCGTAAATATTTCTTCATCAAGTATATCTGCCGCTTCATTATCCTTTGGTGCGCCAACATTACCCTTAGGTTGACGTGACTTTGTGAATGGTAAAACAAAACATATGTACTCCGAGAGATAGTAAGGGCGTTTTACTGATGCTCCAGATCCAGATGGCACGTATGTCTTTAAATGTTTTGTGTAACTTCCACGTAGATTCTTCCACCTTTTCTTGCAGTCCGCAACGGTAGCTGTAATATTAACATATATATATATATGTATATATATATATATACATATATATATATATATATATATTATATGTATATATATGTATATATATATATATATATATATATATATATATACATATATATATATATATATATGTATATATATGTATATATATATATATATATATATATATATATATATGTATATATATGTATATATATATATATATATATATATATATACATATATATATTATATATATATATATATATATATATGTATATATATATATATATATATATATATATATATACATACATATATATATATATATATATATATATATATATATATATATATATATATATGTATATATATATATATATATATATATATATATATATATATATATATATATATATATATATATATATATATATATATATATATATATGTATATATATATATATATGTATACATAAGGAAATGCAAATCATCCTAGCTTTTTGGACACTATTGAAAAAAAATGCAATTTCTTATATTTTGGAAAGTAAATGCCATACCGCTTGCTGCGCTTGTAAGGTAAAACAAATTACTAAATTATTGTCTTTGTTTCCAGTATTTCGCAACCGGATGCAATCTAAAGGCACTATCGTGTTATTTTTTGAGAGGTCATACTACCATTAGGGAAATAATTGCGAGAACTTCAGAAGTAATTTGGGAAGTTCTACAACCAACTTATCTTCCTAACCCTACCAAAGAAACATGGGTACAATCGGCTCAAAGATACTGGGAGTTATGGAACCTGCCAAATTGTGCTGGTAGTATAGATGGTAAACACATTAGGATCAAACGTCCACCAAAGTCAGGTTCCGAATTTATAAATTACAAAGGGTATTTTTCCATTGTTTTGATGGCTGTGTCAGATGCAGATGGATGTTTTTTGGCCATTGATGTAGGAGAGTATGGCCGAAACAGTGACGGGAGGGCATTAAAAGAAAGTAATTTTGGAAAGAAATTAGTCAACGGCACTTTAGACTTACCAGACCCATCTCCATTACCAGGACAAGACACAAATTTTCCATTTTATTTTGCTGCAGACGAAGCTTTTCCATTGATGTGTACTATGATGAAGCCCTACCCTAAAAGAGGCTTAACAAATAGGAGAAGGGTGTTTAATGGAAGGTTATCAAGAGGTCGCAAATCAGTTGAGTGCGCGTTCGGAATGATGTCATCCAAGTTCAGAATTTTACACACAACAATTGGTCTTAATATAAATACAGTGGACAGTATTGTTAAAGCAGTATGCGTATTGCATAATTTTATTAAAAAAGAGGAAGGTGTATTTTCGCGCTCACGAGGAAAGAAAGGAAACGATGATGACATAGAAGTAGAAAATGAAGAACAGCGTGATCCAAGACTCTCAAATCAAAGAAGAGCTACCAATCCAGCAATTGCTACACGAACGAAACTCTGTGATTTTTCTTCACAGTGGACGGCTCACTTGAAGGTCAAAAAAGATTTTGTGTATGAAGACAAAAGTATTAACACTTATAAACAATAGGCATGCGAGTACTGGAGAATCACAAAATAACCAATATATTTTTCAAAGAACCAAATTTTTATTACTTACCTTCTTTCCCTATGTCTTTTGCAATTTTGGACCAAGCCCGCTCTTGCACATGGCTCATATGATAATCCTCCGCGTATTATCATATAGACAGGGATATGCCTCTACAAGGGTTACAAAATGTATGTTGAATTCATGGTCATCTTGCATGTTTTTTCGTTTTCGTATAATTTTATTTTCATTCACAAATCCACGTCGTCACCAGTCGCTTGCCAC
Organism: Leptinotarsa decemlineata; assembly: GCF_025532065.1. NCBI lineage: Eukaryota > Metazoa > Arthropoda > Insecta > Coleoptera > Chrysomelidae > Leptinotarsa > Leptinotarsa decemlineata. Next base: position 19,289 of record NW_027412621.1, read on the forward strand.
TCGAAAATTAAGCTTGTCCGAGCTCAGTGGCACCAGACTGACATCACGCCACCTGCAAAATACCACTTCACCACTATTCCATTTTGATACGCGCGTCTTCATTTGTTTACATAGACTTTACCGATTCCACGTGCCACTTTGCTCTGGAAGGTAGTTCAAACATAGATTCTCGCAGACACTAGATCCCAAGGTTTTGCCCTGAAGCTTTTCTCCAGCCCCACAATAAGGATTGAATTTCAAGAGATATCCTTCAGAAGTTGTTAGGCACCAGAATTTGAAGCCATATCTTATCGGCTTGCCCTTGATGAATTGCTTCATGCTGTGATGGCCATAGTATGGCTCCATTGCCTCATCAACCGAAAAGTTTGAACCTAAGGGCTGGAACATATTCTGGGAAACTCTATTTACATGATCAACTAATGGCTGAATTTTATATATTTTGTTCTTCTGATCAATTTTATTATTATCGTTGAAGTGAAGATATCGATGGATGAGACATAACACATGGATCAATAAGTCCCGAGACTAACAATGAAAACAACATTTTTTTACAAAATTTTTTTTTATTCATCAACATAATCTCCTTTTAGGGTAATACAATGGTTCCAACGCTTTTCCAATTTTTCAATACCATGTTTATAAAAAAATGTATCTTTCGCTTCAAAATAAGTTTTAGTTTCAGCGATGACCTCCTCATTTGAGCCAAATCTTTTTTCCTGGAGCATTTTTTTAAGATCAGCAAAGAGCCAGTTGTCACTGGGGGCTAAATCTGGTGAGTATGGGGGGTGGGGAAGCAGATCAAAGCCCAATTCGTTTAATTTTGCCATTGTTTTCATCGACCTGTGGCAAGGTGCATTGTCTTGGTGAAAAAGGATTTTTTTTTCTCTGCATGTGCGGTCGTTTTTTTGCGATTTCCTCCTTCAAACGTACCAGTAAGTCAATATAATAATCACTGTTGATCGATTTACCTTTTTCGAGGTAGTCAATGAGAATCACGCCATGCGCATCCCAAAAAACTGACGCCATCACTTTGCCAGCTGACTGCTGCGTTTTCGGACGTTTCGGACGGCTTTCGCCAGCTGTGCGCCACTCAGATGACTGCCGCTTTGACTCTGGAGTGTAGTGATGTATCCATGTTTCGTCCATGGTCACGTAACGACGCAAGAAATCTTTTTGTTGCGAGTAAATAGCGATAAACAGCTTTCTGAATCGTCGACTCGTTGCTGTTTTTGTTCCATCGAAAGCAATCGCGGCACCCACTTAGAAAAAACCTGTTTCATGCTCAATTTTTCATGAAGGATAGTAAATACACTTCCATATGATATCTGTGTCATCTCAGCAATCTCACGGAGCTTCACTTTACGATCTTTCATTACAATTTTTGTCACTTCACTCACATTTTCCGGTGTAAAGCCGCGGTCAGACTATGCTGTTTAGCAGCCGCTACTAACCAGCCGCTGGTAAATATCACCATCAGCCAGCGGATCTGAGGGGTTCACATTTAAGGTAACTAGCCGCTAGTACAGTTGATGTTGGTGACTTGAAAACATCGTGTGTGGTGTGTTGTGTGCATCATGTCATCTATTGGTGTGAGTCGTGAAGTTCTGAGACGTGTGTTAAATATTGGAATAAAAGAGTTGTGTGAACAGATGTTGAAACGGAAGAAAAGGCGATGGTGGGTTAGATCCTGGATATTAAGAAGAAACAATCTGGGGGCATCAGCAAGACTTTTTAAGGAACTAGAATTGGAAGATCCGTCATCTTATGCAAACATTTTAAGAATGTCAGTTCCAAAATTTAAAGAGCTATTAGAGTTAGTCACTCCGCTTATCCAGAAAAAAGACACCAAATTCCGTCAGGCTATTCCAAGTAAAACAAAACTAGAAATAACTTTACGTTATCTAGCAACTGGAGACAGTTACAAGTCTTTGGCCTACCTGTTTAGAGTTCCTCATAACTCAATTTCAGTGTTCGTTCCAGAAGTGTTGAGCAGCATTTACGAGGTTTTACAGCAGTTTATCAAGGTACAGTAGTAGGTACATTATTTACTCCTATTTGTGTCTGTAGTTAGCTTATCAAATAGAAAATAATTGACCTTTTCTGAAAAAACGAGCAAGAGATATTTTCTTACAGGAGAGTTAGGAGGCCTAGGACAAGAATTTATAAGCACATTTTACTTTTAACAATAATGTAGTTTATTAATCTTCTTCACTTTGTGTATAACAATTAATTTTGTTATGTAAAACAAACTGGAAATATTTTAGTTTCTGGAAAGTCAGTTATTAAAATCGGCAAGGTGGGTCCCAGCATCACAGATTCCAACCATGGCTTGGGATACAATGTCCAAACCTCCAATGTCGTCTTGGTTGGATATACCTGGTGTTTGGCCAGAGCTGTTGTGACTGAATGGTGACATCTGAGAAAAAGAGCTACCGCTGTACGGTGACATCAGGGGATGTGGGGTCGAACAAGAGCTACCGCTGCTGTATGGTGACTGCAAGCGCTGCTGCATCGAACACTGTCCTTGCTCATTATCCAAACAGAGCAAGCGTTCTGTTGTGATAAGGGTGTTAATCTTGCTTTGTAGGGCGATGAAATTTCTTAATGGCATCTCCCTTAATTGGCTAGCAATATACTTGCCATATTTGTCGAATTGATCTTCGTTTTCAGCAACTAATTTACCTATATCATGCAACTTATCCACTGACTTTTCAAAACGTGTTTGAGGTTTCTTACTACCAGAAGTTGTTTCAATATGATTCAAGTGACGAGATGGGGGTAGCATTTTTTCAGGAGATCTTTTTGCTGCTTTATTACCTGATGCAGAAGGCGTTGAATACTTATTTCTTTTTGAAGGGCTTGGAGTGTTAATCTTGACAGAGGTGATTGCTTCGGTGTCCTCAGATGGATAGTCGTAGTCCTCATTTTGCATTGCCATCTCCGTAATGTGGTCCTAAAAAATAAAAAAATTGAAAAAAAGTAGGATAAGAAAATAACAATTTAACTTATAACAATTAAATATACACTTCCAGACGGTAAAATTATTATAAATTAATTTTATATATTAATATAATATATAATATAATATAATATAATATAATATAATATATAATATATTTTTTTTATTAATATAAATTAATATAAATTTTTTACAGAGTGTTCCGTAAGTAAGAACCTCGTACACAAAATTCGTAATGTGTTTCGTTGGGTCAAAATAAGCAAAAAAGTTCATATTGACAAAACTTTAATCTCGCGTGTTTTCCCGTCTTTCGGTCTCTCCAGATTTTGTACAAAAAAATACGAAAGTCTGTAACGATTGTTCAAAATCTTTACAGGCCGACAGACGCGAGAAGCGAGATAGAACTTTTGTCCATATCAACGTTTTTGCTTATTTTGACCCAGACAACCAAACTACGAAAGTTTTGGTACTTTTACGGAACCCCCTGTACATTTAAGAAAATTACAATTGTTACTTTTGTACGTTCTATTTCAGGTACCTGATAGAATAGCTGAATGGAAACAAATTCAAAAGTCGTTTGAATGTAAGTGGAACTTTCCTGATTGCTGTGGGGCACTGGACGGAAAACATATCAGAATTCAACGACCTCCAAACAGCACTTCTCTATTTTATAACTACAAGGGGACATATAGTATTGTTTTATTTGCCATGGTGGATGCAGAATACTGTTTCAGATATATTGACGTTGGATGTGATGGCCGATCTAATGATAGTACCATTTACAACAATTCCACTTTGAAAATTGCTCTTGAGAGAAACCTTTTAAACTGGCCTATAGGAGGACTTTGCGTTGCCGATGATGCATTTTGTCTCACGTCTTACATGTTGAAACCATATTCACATAGAGGTCTCTCTGTGGAAGAGCAAATTTTCAATTACAGACTATCTCGAGCTAGGCGTGTTGCTGAAAACGCCTTTGGTATCTTGGCCAGCCGTTTCCGCATATTCAGCAGACCTATTCCGTTGGACGTGGGTACAGTGGAAATTCTTGTAAAAGTAAGTTGTGGTCTGCACAACTGGTTAAGAATAACATCATCACAGACGTATATGACCCCGGGATCAGTTGATGAAGAGGACTTGATGACAGGAGTTATAAACCCAGGTGAATGGCGCCAAGACCCTAACACTATGTCTCCATTACAAAGACTGTATGCATCCAACAACTACAAACAAGAAGGAAATGACGTGCGCGAGTGGTTTTACCCAGGAGTTTACAACAACCTTGGCTGTTCCTTGGCAAATGAAATCTATCGGACATGAATGTACTGAAAGCGACTAATTTGCCCAAGAACTATCTGATACATACACGAAGAAATGTTTGTTTATTAGGAAAATTGACAGTATTTGTATGTACATCATTTTCCCAAATAAACTTTAATTTGCAGAAAAACAATGTTTTCCAAAAGTAATTGTCTCTACCTTAAAAATTCCACGATTACCGTACTAGATTAGTTTTTAGACTACTTTAAAAAGATTAAATTTGTACTAAAATAAACTTTAACCAGTTAACTGGCACTTTGACGCATACAATGGTTTTTATTGGTTTTAGCCAAAATGAGGGGCAACTTTTAACATTTTCAAATGAATTTTCAAAACCCTAATATTTTGCTCCTGTATAGGCTTATACTTGACATGTTTTGTGTACATTTCGTCAAATATTAAACAAACCTTTAGTAATAGTTAACAAATTTATACAAGTAATAAAAACTTAGTTTTGAAGAATAATCTTTAAGTTTTATATTTTTAACACAAATCTAAGGTATGTTGCTATAATTTTAAACTTACCAGATTCGATGATGAGTCACGACCAACAATACTACTGCTCCAGAACATTTGGGCTGCCGAGAACCACACCAGTCTAGGTTTGTAGACGTCATCTGCTCCCGCACCACTCTTCTTTGACTTTTTTATTTTGTACACTTCATTTCGATAAGTATCTCTCAAACTTTTTATTTTTTTCTTCAGTGGGGCCAAATCTACTTTCAGTCCTCGTTCTTCAAGTTTCTGCAATAACTCCTTATATGCTGAGTCTTTGGCATTTCTGTTGATATAGTCTGCACACGAAGCGTCCCACAGACAAGGATAATTTTGGAATATATCTAGGAAAGTAATTATATCTTTACCCGACCACTTGTTACTGTCGACCATATTCACTGGAAAAAATGAATAGAAAATACAGTAGAATAGAAAAATATAGAAAACCAACACTTCTTTTAACTAGACACGTGTTAATTCACCAGCCGCTTGTGAGCTACTAGGGGTTCACATTGGCTGGCTGGCGCCAGCGAGGAGATCACGTGACTGCCTGCGGATGGTAGGCAGCGCTAAAAAGTTAAACATGTTCAACTTCCGATTGTGGCTAGTCCGCTGGCATTCACCAGCCGCTGGTTCTGGGTCAGACTAGGCTGCTTGCTGGCAATATTACCAGCGGCTGGTTAGTAGCGGCTGCTAAACAGCATAGTCTGACCGCGGCTTAACAGCTTCCACAGGTCTACCCGAGCGTTCTGCGTCATTTGTGTCGGTACGACCACGTTTAAACTCGGCAAACCACCGACAAATCGTTGCTTTTGATGGACAAGAGTCCGGGTAACATTTTTCAATCCATTCTTTCGCTTGCACGGTGTTTTTACCCATTAAAAAACAATGTTTTATCAGAACACGAAACTCGGTTTTTTCCATTTTTTAAACAAACTACAAAACGACTTTACTCTAACCTCGATAACTCAGCTGTTTCTGGTCCGATCGACTTAAAATTTCGACACGTTTCAAGCAAAGGTTAGTACTCTAGAAAGACGTGGTTACTGGTTTACTAAGAGCGCCATCTCTGGGTTAGTCTCGGGACTTATTGATCCATGTAGTACTATTACTGACCAAATGATTGAATGTATCTGGTTGTGTTTCCCAGTAAAGCCTTCTATTTGGCACTTTACAATACCCGGATAAGAACAGAATTGCAAAGTACTTGTATAACTCATCAGAAGATAATCTAAATTCATGATCACCTTTGAAGGCTGCATACTTTTCACTTTCATCGCAAATGAATTTCATGAATTCTTCATCATAAAAAATTATGAAAATATCGATTGGTTGCAAATTTTCATCTCTAATTGTTTGAACAAAGCTTGGTTCTGGTGTAACGGGTAATTTTGATTTTTCATTTCTTGTTTTCAAGTTGACTGTATTCCACTGACGTTTTTTGATGTTTCTTTTGATTTCTTTCTCTTTCAACTCCTTAGAGAATAAAATGGATTGCGGTTTATTATCTTCCGAAGATTCACTGTCGGATGTTTCAAGGTCGGTATCACTAACATGTTTTTGTGGCAGTAAATTTAGTTATGTCTTCACATTCTCATCATCAACGCTAAAAACCTCCATAGGTTCTCTGAGCACTCCCTTTCCAATGTTTCGGATGGTACCTACATCTTCTTCGTCGCTCGGAGCATCGTCTTTGTCACTATCGGCAGCATTGTTGGGAGGAAGAAGAATTAGCTCCAATTTCTGAGCATGTTGCACTTCCTCATAGTCTTCGTCATCAGAACTTAATTGTTCAAGATAATTTAGCAACTCTTCTGCATCTCGAGGATCTTCTGGGTTATAAAATTGTTTTCTGTAAAAAAGGAAAAAACTAGTCACCAACGCCCAACGTATGATATATCATACAGTGACTAAGAATTGAAAAAAAAGAATAATTTTACCGAGTTGTCCCACTGCTCTTAAGGATATTACTTCTTAGTATTTACATTATGTGTATAGCTTATAAAAAATACTCTAGGACATAATTTGCAAGAATTCCACCGAAAAGAACTTACCTCAATGGCATTTTAGAACACAGTCAGTAAAAACTATCACAAAAACAACTGTAAAACCCAAATTTCACAAATCTCGCTCAACAGGCTTTGAATATAAATGAAATAAACCTTCAGAAACAGGCTCTGACAAGAACTGGTACAGAATGCACTATATGACAATGTTTACTTAACCTCAAATGCACATGTGTTTTGTGTATGATAAATCATACGGTGGGCGTTAATGGGTTAACACAATTGCTATTTCTTTGTTGAATTTTACAAGGTATCTATTAAAGGCTTATAAGCATATATTGAATTAACCATAAAAAAGTATCAGGAACAAAATGATAAAAATACTAGAGAAAATGAACAAAATTTATATGTTAAATACTTCACTAATTCCTTAATAACTAGTCTAGAAAACAAACCAAATAAAATTTTTGACAACCAACAGATTATTTTCTCATAAAACAAAGTTCTGCTTTTATAAAATAACAACGGTTTCCATTGAACACAAATGAACTCGTGATGCACTGTTGTGGTAAGGAATATTGCTTTAGTCCTAGCTCAGCACCAAACCGTTATTTTTAACATGTTTTTCTATCATCAAATGATAATCTTTAAGCGAAGATTAAACAAACATTACATCGGTAACATTAAAAATATGTTTATCATGTTACTGTAAACTTCCATGAGGACATTGTTCAATTACACAACACAACAAAAAAATATTTTTTGAATGTTTCCTACACTAAATTAGTCAATTTCTACTAATTTTGGGGTGATAAAAACGAAAATAACAATGAAAAATTTTTATTAGCTCTGGTTTTTGAGATACACAGTACTTAATCTTAAAGAGTAGTTATACTATACGTGAAAAGTGAAAGTACATAAAACAATATTGTTATGTTTCTTTTAGAATATTTTAAGTACAAAATTTATAAAAAAAAACATTATTCTTAGTGTTTTGACAAATAAAAGAAGTTTGTACCACCAAATTTCAATTAAGTCCATCCGATTCATTGTAAGATCGCTGTCGTTTAGCTTGTCTTTTATAAAACACTTCTGGAGCATCCCTACACACAGACCAGCAGTAGTCTGCAAGCATTGCTTCATTCCCTGATATCTCTGTTCCATTAAGGCAATGTTTTGATGGAATCTTTCTCCATGTTCGTCACTCACAGCTCCACAGTTTTGTGGGAAGAAATTAAGATGAGAGTGAAGAAAATGAATTTTTAAGGACATGTTGCATCCAAGTTGGTGGTAAGCTTGAAGAAGCTCTTAACCAATGCTGTGAAGTTATCATCTCTTTTGTTACCTAAAAACCCATGTACAACCCCCTTAAAGGCTTCCCAGGCTCTTTTTTCATTTCCTGTTAAAATCATGTCAAAAGCAGGATCATTTACGATTTCACGGATTTGAGGCCCAATAAAGATGCCTTCCTTGACTTTAGCATCACTCAACCTGGGAAACTTTGCTCTCAAGTACTTAAAAGCTTGTCCTTCCTGGTCCATGGCCTTCACAAAGTTTTTCATTAGTCCCAACTTAATATGTAATGGGGGAAGGAGAACATCCTTAGGATCTACAAGAGGCTCGTAAACTACATTTTTCTCATTAGGGTTTAGGTCTCGTGTAGGCCAGTTCATTTTTTATAGTGAGATTTTCTATCCCGACTGTCCCACAGACACAAAAAACAACAGTACTTGGTGAACCCTAATTGCATTCCTAGAAGTATAGCAATGACTTTCAGATCACCACAGATGTGCCACTTGTGTTGTTCATATTTGATTGATTTCAGAAGTGTTTTCATATTTATATACGTTTCCTTCATGTGAACTGCATGACCTATAGGAATAGAGGGTAGCTGATTTCCATTATGCAGAAGTACAGCTTTTAAGCTTAGTTTTGAAGAGTCTATAAACAGTCTCCATTCAGATGGAGTGTTATCCAAATTCAAGCAGTCCATCAAACCATTAACATCAGAACAAACTACGAGGTTTTCTTTTTTCTCAAAAAAGGAAGCAAATCTTTTTGACGCTGTCTGTACTGAGATATTTTCACATCATGTTTTAGAAGATTCCACAATTATATGTGAAAAGTAATAGATTTGATTATTGTCGTTACTCACCTTCGCTTATAAGCAGCTTCATTCACTAAAGTGGGATTATCATAATTCATTTCTGATAGGGATTCTTCAGCAATTGTTGAAAGGATGGATATAGATGACTGACTGCTTGATGAAGAAGGCAGACCCATGGCTTTGGAGGGCAGACTATTGGAGGACGTTGAAAGAAGAATGTTATTCTCTAGCAGGCAGGCTGTCAATTGTGGGAGGTGATCTGTCATTTGTGGGAGGCGGGCAGTCAACTGAGGGAAGAGAACAGTCAATTGAGGGAGCCAGGCTCTCGATTGTGAGAGGCAGACTGTCAGGCATAGGAGCCAGACTTTCAGGCATAGGAGACAGACTTTCAGGCATAGGAGACAGACTTTCAGGCATAGGAGGCAGACTTTCAGGCATATGAGACAGACTTTCATGCATAGGAGACAGACTGTCAGATGCAGAAGACAAACAGTTACATACTGCAGACAACCAATTGCACACGGAGGGCAAATCATCGGACTTGAAAAGAATTGGTGAAACAGTACTTGAAATGAAACTGGAATGATGAATACGACTGATCCCCTCTACGCCTTCCACCTCAATAGGTACATTTTGAAAAATACGTCTGGGTTTCATTTTCTTCTGTACAGACCTGCCCTCTAAGGCAAGGCGCGCACTGAAGTAGTGTGGTAGTAGCGAGGTATTGGAATGGTGAGCGGTATAGGGATGGTGAGCATATGGCGTGGCGATCAAATAGCAACGAAGTGGTATGGAAATGGTGTAAAGCGCATTGTAGTGGCAAACAACGTTGGTGTCACCGATTCATCATGTCGTCCTCAGAGGATGAAGATGTTCTTTTACTTGTGCAACTTGCTAACCTGAATGCTAAAAATCAGGAGAAGGAGAAAAAACACTATTGGGTTCATCCCTATGGCAGAAAAATAAAGAATTTGGAATTTTTAACGTATATAAAAAGGATTTGAACTTGGACGACCAAAAATTTAAACTTTTCTACCGAATGAAGAAAGGGACATTTTGCAAGTTGCTGACAAAACTACGCTCTATGCTTCAAAAAAAGGATACAAACTTCAGAAATTGTGTGTCTCCCGAAGAAAGACTTCTAGTAACACTGCGGTAAGTACGATAGAAAATATAAATAATAAGCACTTAAAATAATAAGTATTTATTAACCAAATGCAAACTTATAAAACATTATTTTGTAACGCATACTTAGAAGGTATCTGGTAATAATGAGGTTTTTAGATAACTATACTGACTATTTGGTAATAATGTATCTTGTGTAGGTAGCTGATGTACTGTCGAAAACGAAATATCTTCATAAGATGGCTGTGAATCAGTTGTCTCACATCGAGGTGGAGTACAGTTAGTACATGCTGCAGATGAACGGATGGAAGACATGCTGTCTGCAGCAAGCGATGAATAAGTAGGAGTTGGGGAGAAGAGAGGTGCAGAAGTAAGAGGTTCATCCAAGATTTCACCGGCAAGATTTAGGACTCTCACTTTATATTTTCTTTTCTGCTTGTCCGTCATTTTTTTCAAGTCTGGCAATAAACTCAACAAAAACTGCACATCGGCGTCATCATTAGTTAAAGCAGGTGGTCTATAGGATGCTTCCTTTTTTTTATTGAAATATTCCAATGCAGATTTGTTAACGTCTTCCAAAGTTACTTGATTCTGAGTATTTTTTATTATTTTAGGTTTCTTTACACCGAGTACTGACAAACTGGATACACTTCTCTTTTGTTTTCCTTGCTTTGGATCACGGGAATCGTTTTTTACATTTACATTTGATACATTCTGGTCGACTTCTTCAGTAATCGACTGTTCACCATCACTATCGTTATTTCTCCCTTGATTATTTTCATACGTTCCAGTTTTCTTTGCACTTCCTAATTGTTCACTTTCAAGCTCTTCGGTCTGTAAGCCTTCCGTAAATATTTCTTCATCAAGTATATCTGCCGCTTCATTATCCTTTGGTGCGCCAACATTACCCTTAGGTTGACGTGACTTTGTGAATGGTAAAACAAAACATATGTACTCCGAGAGATAGTAAGGGCGTTTTACTGATGCTCCAGATCCAGATGGCACGTATGTCTTTAAATGTTTTGTGTAACTTCCACGTAGATTCTTCCACCTTTTCTTGCAGTCCGCAACGGTAGCTGTAATATTAACATATATATTATATATGTATATATATATATATATATATATATATATATATATATATATATATATATATATATATATATATATATATATATATATATATATATATATATATATATATATATATATAGTATATATATATATATATATATATATATATATACATATATACATATATATATATATATATATATATATGTATATATATATATATATATATATATATACATACATATATATATATATATATATATATATATATATATATATATATATATATATATATATATATATATATATATATATATATACATATATATATATATATATATATATATATATATATATATATATATATATAATATATATATATATATATATATATATATATATATATAGTATACATAAGGAAATGCAAATCATCCTAGCTTTTTGGACACTATTGAAAAAAAAATGCAATTTCTTATATTTTGGAAAGTAAATGCCATACCGCTTGCTGCGCTTGTAAGGTAAAACAAATTACTAAATTATTGTCTTTGTTTCCAAGTATTTCGCAACCGGATGCAATCTAAAGGCACTATCGTGTTATTTTTGAGAGGTCATACTACCATTAGGGAAATAATTGCGAGAACTTCAGAAGTAATTTGGGAAGTTCTACAACCAACTTATCTTCCTAACCCTACCAAAGAAACATGGGTACAATCGGTTCAAAGATACTGGGAGTTATGGAACCTGCCAAATTGTGCTGGTAGTATAGATGGTAAACACATTAGGATCAAACGTCCACCAAAGTCAGGTTCCGAATTTATAAATTACAAAGGGTATTTTTCCATTGTTTTGATGGCTGTGTCAGATGCAGATGGATGTTTTTTGGCCATTGATGTAGGAGAGTATGGCCGAAACAGTGACGGGAGGGCATTAAAAGACAGTAATTTTGGAAAGAAATTAGCCAACGGCACTTTAGACTTACCAGACCCATCTCCATTACCAGGACAAGACACAAATTTTCCATTTTATTTTGCTGCAGACGAAGCTTTTCCATTGATATGTACTATGATGAAGCCCTACCCTAAAAGAGGCTTAACAAATAGGAGAAGGGTGTTTAATGGAAGGTTATCAAGAGGTCGCAAATCAGTTGAGTGCGCTTTCGGAATGATGTCATCCAAGTTCAGAATTTTACACACAACAATTGGTCTTAATATAAATACAGTGGACAGTATTGTTAAAGCAGTATGCGTATTGCATAATTTTATTAAAAAAGAGGAAGGTGTATTTTCGCGCTCACGAGGAAAGAAAGGAAACGATGATGACATAGAAGTAGAAAATGAAGAACAGCGTGATCCAAGACTCTCAAATCAAAGAAGAGCTACCAATCCAGCAATTGCTACACGAACGAAACTCTGTGATTTTTTCTTCACAGTGGACGGCTCACTTGAAGGTCAAAAAAGATTTTGTGTATGAAGACAAAAGTATTAACACTTATAAACAATAGGCATGCGAGTACTGGAGAATCACAAAATAACCAATATATTTTTCAAAGAACCAAATTTTTTATTACTTACCTTCTTTCCCTATGTCTTTTGCAATTTTGGACCAAGCCCGCTCTTGCACATGGCTCATATGATAATCCTCCCGCGTATTATCATATAGACAGGGATATGCCTCTACAAGGGTTACAAAATGTATGTTGAATTCATGGTCATCTTGCATGTTTTTTCGTTTTCGTATAATTTTATTTTCATTCACAAATCCACGTCGTCACCAGTCGCTTGCCACTCGAAAATTAAGCTTGTCCGAGCTCAGTGGCACCAGACTGACATCACGCCACCTGCAAAATACCACTTCACCACTATTCCATTTTGATACGCGCGTCTTCATTTGTTTACATAGACTTTACCGATTCCACGTGCCACTTGATCATCACGCCACCGCCACGGCACTTGCTGACCACTTCAGTGCGCGCCTTGCCTAACGAATCAGTAATCCGTTCTGTTTTTTTCTACCCATTGGAGTTTTCAACTTTGCTTCATTTGGGTTGCCAATGTTCAAATTTTTCTCCAAGACAACCTTAAGTTTGCGTGTGTTATGTCCCACAGCAAAATTATATAAGGGAAGAAAATCTTCGTTGAATCCATTTATGACAATTTTGTAACGTTTCCCCAATATGAAACACTCCACCTTATTATCCTGTGATATTATTTCTGACCTGGGAATGACCGTCTGCATTCCATTGTCAGTAGTTACACGTGCAAAAGCTGCCATGACGTGGATCACTCTTGATATATAAGTGAATACAACAATGACAACATTTAGCCAAAAACAAACGATGGAAAAAAAACAACGACGTAAAAAAAACAACGACGTAAAAAAAAACAACGACGTAAAAAAAACAACGACGCAAAAAATAAACGACGAAGCCAAAAACAACCCCAAAGTATACTTCATCAACCAACCCTGAAAAACGTTCAATAGACAGTGATTTATTATTTTTTTTCCCAGCAACTTTAAATCTATTAATTTTTATCTTTAAAAATTACACAAAGCAGGGAAATGTATTGAAATACATAAACATAAAAAAATAGCAAGTGATGCGAAAAATGAAAAATATTTTTCAATATTTAATTCGTCTAAAATAACATAATTGACAATTTTCAAGCTAACATGTGACTTTGCCATTTGCAAAAAGTGTTTTCTCCATGTAGGTATTTCATTGTTCAAGGCATTAACTATTTTAATTTTCATACTTTGACTGTAGAATTTTAAATGTTTAGCTGACAAGTGATGCGAAAAATGAAAAATATTTTTCAATATTTAATTCGTCTAAAATAACATAATTGACAATTTTCAAGTTAACATGTGACTTTTGCCATTTGCAAAAAATGTTTTCTCCATGTAGGTATTTCATTGTTCAAGGCATTAACTATTTCAATTTTCATACTTTGATTGTAGAATTTTAAATATTTAGCTGAGGATGAATCTATATATACCATAAGATAATTGAGTTACTATCAAAGCAATTAATTCAATTGACCAACATCCAACTCTTTCATGGCGAAAAAACCGTGGATAATTTCACTTCAATCTCTACTAATAGCCAAATTAAAGAATATTTGAATTCACAAATATATGCAGAGCAAATCATCGACTTCCTTCCGAACCTTTCATCTCGAAATTCATATTGGGTACCTGAAGGATATGGGCGGTACCATAGTCAGACTTACCCTATATACAATAATTTTTAAATTTACAATAATATGCAGAGTAAACCATCGACTTTCTTCCGAACCTTTCATCTCAAAATTCATAATGGGTACCTGAAGAGATATCAATTGAAGATCCCGAGCCTTATAGGAATTTCATGAGGTTATCTTGCCAAAAGTTTCAAGAGCTCTTAAAACTAGTTGAACCTGAACTTACAAAGTCAGAAACGTGGATGAGAAGTCCTATTGCTCCTCAAATGAAATTGGAAGTAACATTGCGTTATCTTGCCACTGGTGACAGTTTTGCTTCCTTGCAGTATTTATATAGACTACCGAAAAGTACTATATCAGTATTTTTACCAGAGGTGTTTTTGACAATATATGAAGCCCTTGCGAACTATATAACGGTACGTTAATGAAACACCCACCTTTTTTCATATCGTATAGTAATTTTTTTTGTATGGGTTTCAATATGATTGATGATTTCTTTTGGAGAGTATGCAATAATAGTTTGGTCATGAGTGCACATATTTTCAATGCTAGTTATATTTGGAAAAACAAAATACATTTTAATTTTGTAATACTACTTTAAATATTCTCATACTCATCATCAGATGCTAAGAAAGCCGATTCTCGAGCTTGGTGTAAAAGGTCGGAACACTGAGAATAAGCTGTGGAAGATGTGTTGTACTGCTCTGCATTTGTTGCTGCAATGGTTGTTGTTCAGTGTCTGAATAATAAGAATTAGTAGATGTGGAAGGTCTGCTGTCAAACTGCTTGTTGTCGACTCGGCGTACTGGAAAAATGAATTTCGTCGTTCATTTTTCGGTTTTGTTTCCGACGATGCCCGGCCAGGGAAGTGAGTGTACTCGTCGCCGCCGAAATCTCCACCAGAGACCAGAGCCGGGAAGTCCCCTTGACTCCCGGATGATCTTGTTTTCCCAGTGTAACCGAATTACACGAGAGAAAGTAGTTGGTTTCTTTAAAATTCAAAATCGAATTAATTATTTTTAGTTCCCTAAAAATCTATCTAATTCTAAACACAAAAACTCGCGAGGGTACGGTGAGACACCACGTTGGCCGCTGGGACCGGTCTCAGAGTTTCCCTAACGATCCCTATCTACGAGAGACTCACACCGCGAAGTGAGCGGCCTACAATTGTTAACTCCGAAGATGCGAATAGTCCCGGGGACTCAGGGCATTTAAGCCGCCGAGCGTCAATACAATGAGAGTCTTCTCGTGAAGACTCTCGGGTAGGCGTACCTCTGGCTGTATTCACTGTGGTTGCAGTCAATACGGCGACAGAGGCCTCTTCCTTTGAATCCCACGTCGAATCTCGGAGTCGAGGCAGGTACCACTGTGAATGCACACAAAAGTTAGTGAAATTGTCTGTTTGCTTACCAGCTTAAGTCCACAGCACACAGCACACGAATTCACTCGGAACTAGAAAGTCGAATCGGTTTAGTTTGTCTTGAAAAAGACAGATTTGTTTGTGATCGTTGTGATCATAACGAATTCTTTCTGGAGGTAATTTTTGTTTTTAATTAAATTACCTCCCAAACACTTGACTCGTAATTGCTCTGGCAACAACCGTTGTACAACACTAATCTGCAGCCAATACCCAAGTATCCTTTCCGCTATCTGAATCGGGTTTTTGCAAACACGGGACCGTCTATTTGTTTCCACAAAAATCTCCTAGGTTATCCCACTGGATAACGAACTCCAAACTATTAGTCTAACCAGACTAGTCCGAATTCTATTCGAGTTGAGAACTCTTTCTCAACGCAGGAAGTTGGAAATGTAGCCGCTACTAATTTGTAGTGTATAATTCAACACACGTCGGATGTACAGTGAAAAACTAACAATCGTTTTACGATGGTTGAA
The DNA here is from genome assembly GCF_025532065.1 of Leptinotarsa decemlineata. Taxonomy (NCBI): domain Eukaryota; kingdom Metazoa; phylum Arthropoda; class Insecta; order Coleoptera; family Chrysomelidae; genus Leptinotarsa; species Leptinotarsa decemlineata. The sequence continues at coordinate 35,468 of NW_027412621.1, forward strand.
TAGCAGAACTTAAAGGCAGCTAGGCGAGTCATCGAACAGTGTCCGAAAAATCCATTTCGCGTTTCTTAAATATAAAATCGCGAAAGAGTTTCTCGCGCGTGGTTGGCTGGCGTCAACTCCGCCTACCTCGCCGCGAGAGCGCAATGCGAAATGAATTTTCGTCTGCTCCTGAACGTTGAGTATATCGGCGTTCAGGCTACAGTCCGCCGTTTGGACTTATGTCCTCCAAAACGGTTTGGGTTTGGAGGACGGGAGGGGTGCTCGTAGTCCAGCCGGGTGCGCTGGACGTCACCTTCCCATGCTCCATTCACCTCGGTATGGGCGGAGGCGTGCACAGCTACACCGACCCCGCCGGTTACCTCGGTCACCGTTTCTTCACGTCGAGACGGCCGGCAGGCCTCCCAGACCTGAGTCCCAGGAATTTCGGGACTCAGCTTCTGTCTGAGCTCGACGGAAGGCTGGTTCGTTGCTTCGACTAGCTCGTTGAATGCCTCGATTTGTTTGAACAACCTCGCCCGCCATGAAGGCATCCCCAAGGCCCAGCTGCCTTCAGGATGCCCCCTGGCATTCCACCTCCCCCTAGCACTTCCGCTAGGGCCTCAGTTGCACCTTCACGAGAGATGTAAGGCGCTCCTGTGCACCAAACATCTCCCTCCCAGGAACCACTAAGGGTTTGGGCCTGGGGGCGTCGCGACGCCTGGCGTCGGACGACCTGTCCTGCTCCTCCGTTTCTACGTTTTACGCCCGCCGGCGACCCGTCGAATTCACATCCCACGTCGGAGTACCCATCTCCCAGGTACTCGTCCCTGAAGATGTCCTCTTCACTTCCGAAACCCTCCTCATCTCGGTAAGCCTTTCCGCGTTTAAACGCCCGCCGGCGATTCCTCTTCATTTCCGAAATACTCAGTATTTCGGAAAACATTTCTGCGTTTAACGCCCGCCGGCGATCCAGATTTGAGTCCTCTTGACCAAATCTCAGCTCTATTTTTGCGTTTAACGCCCGCCGGCGATTCCTCCCTGAAGAGTCCCACGTTGCACTCGAAACGTTCCTCGTCTCGAGTGTGTCGGCTGCTCCTGCATGAACTCTTGTCTGAGGTCGACAATGGCCTTGTAAATTCGAAATTGGTCAGTGGTACAGGATGGCTGTACACCCTGTACATGTTCACTTTAGGTGTCTCTACATATGTAGCTAACACCTCTCGTTGCCTGAAAATCTCTACGTTTTCAGACAGAATTGTCTTTGGAGGGATTCCATCCTCCATCTGTTTCATCGCCACCGATCTTGGTATAGCGGGATTTCGTGTTGACTTTAGCATAGCGCGGAGCCCAAACTGGGGCGCGCTTTGTGCTTTCGAAGTTTTTCCCTCATTGGGAAGCTTCTCGGAAAACATCTCCTGATGTTCCCTTGCTACATTTTCCTCCTGGAAAATGCTATTCCGCTGGTTCTCCGGAGTTTTAAATTCCCTAATTCGATTTAACACAAATTGAATGTCCGAATTTTTGCTGCGGTTTGAGGACTGAGTCCTTTGAGAAGTTTCGTTCTTTCTAACTAAACGACTTGCAATGGAGCCGAAAGTGCCACGGTTTTGTCGCTCTGCGACCACGGAAGAGGTACTAGTGTCCTCATTGATCGAAAAGTTTCGGTTAGCATGAGACATCCTCAGACTAGATGTCTCAGCTGGAGTTCTGGGAATACTGCGTCCCGCGAAAACAGATTCCATTGGGAATCTGTGTTCGCGAATTCTCTCAGTTCTAAAAAGAACTACAAAATGTCGATGAATCCTTTGAAATATCCACGAAGAATATCCAACAATCCAATCGTAGTAATCGCTTTCAAATGCTAGCCAAGGAATATCTCAATCGCCAGTAAAATCTCGTAAAGTAGAAGTCTTTCCAAATATCGATATTACGTATTCTCAATCTGAAAAGTATCTGAACGAAGAAAGTAAAACTCTGCATATTTATATGTTTGTGGACGAGCTCCAATCGGCCAATCATATCTCTCAAAAAATCACATCCACTTCGATCGACTAAAAAATCAATAATCACGCCATGCCCACCAGCCAATCAAAAGCCGGGCCGGTGACCTGATTTTGCCCGGGGGCGAAACCGTTGCGAACAAACAACTGCCTAACGGAAAGTTTAACGGAAATTTCCGATTTTCCAACTTTTTCCCCGAAAAATTTCAACTTCATATTCGAATAGTATTCAACAATCCGAAACGAAATTACTGATGAAATTTTTTCGATATCTCTATTCCTTATGGCTGTAAACTGCATTTGAAAGTACAAAGTGCGAGATTTGGTCGAAGCTATCGAGACTTGATTACTCCGATACTTCTAATTCCAAATCCGACAAAAATCTAAATAAAATCTGAACCAGTCACGCTACAGAAATCGTTCTGGTATCAAACGAAAGCTAATTAAAAGTTCTATCGATGTCTCTTAGAAGAAAACATGATTTCCCTATCTAGCTGAGTGAAAACGGCATTTTCCTGAAACTGACCGTTTTCGCCTAATATAAAATAAACGAATGCCATTCATCTTGCAAAAGATTTCCTGACACTCAGGAGATGATATTTCAATGCTAAGTAACCGTACTGAGCTGAAAATATCATAAAACATAATTTCCATTTTTCCAAGTTTTCCTCAGAGTGTGCGGAGCTTGCACTGAGGCTCGGGAAACAAAGCAAATAGTTTTGTTTCACGACAACTTAGAATTATTTTTCTACTGATTTCATTCGCGTTTAAACAGTTTAATATTGTTTTATTTTTCCGATTTTTGTTGTAATGTCTTAAAGTAATTATTCTTTTACTAATAAGACAGTTTTTCTATCTTTTCATATTTCGATTCCTTGGGTATTGACGACATGCCGGTGCATTTGTTGCTGAAATGCTTGTTGTTCAGTGTGTGAATAATGAGAATTAGTAGATGTGGAAGGTCTGCTGCCAAACTGCTGGTGCATTTTTTGCTGGAATGGAAGGTGGGCTAATCTTTCAACGATTATTAAGATCCTGAATTTGTCCTTGCAAAATAATAACACTTCTCAGAGGAAGTTCTCGTAGTTGTCCTGAATATGTTTTGCAAAGGCATCATATTGATCATCGGGTTTATTCTCACTTTTGTTGACTATTTCTTTCAGGGACTCTATTGCTTTATCAACGCCAGAACCAGATGTAAGATTTCTAAAACTCTATTGCGTTTTGGAGCTTGGGATGTGATTGATGGTTCACTACGTTTCAAAGACTGAGGTGTAGATGGTGTTGGTGACTTTGGTGGGATGGTTTCTTCGGCGTCAGTTCCGGCAGTTTCGTGGTCCTGGAATAGAAAAATGTGCTTGTGAATGAATATATAGAAAAACCAGAAATTCCAGTTCTATTATATGTGGAATCATCCTTAAAATTATAAGATTGTAATTTCTGGACACCCTGTACATTTAAATGTTTTTATTGAAAACTGTACTGAAACAATGGTAGTGATTTTTTATTGTTTTTTACAGGTACCTTCAACAGAAAAAGAATGGAAAGTTATTGAGTCAGGGTTTTCTACACAGTGAATGATGATGCAGTATGGTTTGATGCAAAATGTGGTTGGACATCAAAGTGAATGGCAAAACTATATTATTGAAGTTTTATTGATAAAAACATTCAAAAATACCGAAAGAGTTGAAATTTGCTCGTTTTTCTTTCTAAACGGGAATAGAGAACCGATGCTTTTATATAAGTTTTAGTCAGGGTCAAAGGGATTCCACTATGTATAAGTATTGTAAAACAATAAGAAATCTGTACAGTTATTGGTTAGATGCAGAAAATGGTTTCGCCAGGAGTAAGAATCATTTCAGTAGATGCAATTTACATCACATTTATGAAGATCTAGATGGGGATCCAAGAAAAACATAAATAAAATTTTTATACACATTTGCCGATAAATAAGACATAACAATAATATATATTATTCATTTCAGTCATTTAAATTATTTTATCTAGTTCTAGTTGGAGTGTCAGCAGCAACAATACTTTGCACCAATTGCAATGAAGAGTGAAAATTGAATTGAGATACTCTACTACACAGATGCAACAAAAAAAAAAACGGAAAATCGACGAAAACGATTATCAAGTTCCGGAAAAAATCGTTTGAATATATATTCTCCTAGATAAGTGGTGAAATGTTTTTTCTTGCAACCAAATCTTGGATGTTATTTCGGACTTCCCACATTCTCTCAACGGATTGTGTATTGGCACCTAATATATATATATATATAAATATATATATATATATATATATATATATATATATATATATATATATATATATATATATATATATATATATATATATATATATATATATATATATAATATATATAGTTGTTATACAATATGTTAGTATTTGTGATTATTTTAAGTGAATTGTTTTAATTAATTTTTTATATTAATAAATGGGTTCTGAATTTACTTGTTATATTTTTTTATTATTATTATATGTTTACTAAAATTTTGACAACCTGTACTTTAGGTGATACCCTATCCTAAAGGAAACTTCCTACCTTGTCTAGCTCAGCTCAGTCGGATTTGAACAGCATGCAGCGCCCTCTCTCTCCACAGGTAGAGTTCTTGGACAGGTCTTGATGTTTATCAAAATTTATTGTGCCAAATGAAATTTCAAAATGCTAAATAAATATAATGTAAAATTTGAAAAAAAAACAGCATTGATATTAATCACCTTATCGCTACCAGAATCTGCGAAACTTAACTTAATCTAAAATGAGTACAGATTACCACTCTATGGTAATGTTTGTTCTATGATTTCTAACCTTTATCATAGAATGACATTTTCTGTTTGTGAATAAACAGTGAATGACTGGAAAGTGACAAATATTGATTTATCGACAAAAACAATTTTCACAATGTTATGATTTGTAAATTAATGTTCGAAATGGTGAAATAATATTTATTGAGTTTGTGATCACTGAATGATGAAAAAGTCTCTCCTGCCTCCTTATATCAGCAACATGTTTTGGAATGGTATATAGGTTTTATTTTACCTTAATATGATCTAGAAGCTGTGACTGGTCTAGTTGGAATTTCTAAAACTGATATCCTGGTAAGTTTCAATTAGCTGCTTGTTCTCAC
>NW_027412622.1:0-10000 GCF_025532065.1 Leptinotarsa decemlineata
CGACTCAGTTCATATGTTGTCCGTCTATCGTTCGGTATACATTTCGTTCGTTACAATTCGCAATAGGTTTTGAAAATGGCTCGTACCAAGCAGACCGCTCGTAAATCGACTGGAGGTAAAGCTCCGAGAAAACAATTAGCTACTAAAGCAGCTCGCAAAAGTGCACCGGCTACGGGAGGTGTTAAAAAAACCTCATCGTTACAGACCCGGTACTGTTGCTCTCCGAGAAATTCGACGTTATCAGAAGAGTACTGAATTGTTGATTAGGAAATTACCCTTTCAACGTTTAGTTCGAGAAATCGCTCAAGATTTCAAAACCGATTTACGATTCCAAAGTTCAGCCGTCATGGCTTTGCAAGAAGCTAGCGAGGCGTATTTGGTAGGACTCTTCGAAGATACGAATTTGTGCGCCATTCACGCCAAGCGCGTTACCATTATGCCCAAAGACATTCAGTTAGCAAGGAGAATACGCGGAGAACGAGCTTAATTTCATATATATATATCCCAATATATATTGAAAATATATACAAAAAAAAGGTTCTTTTCAGAACCACAAAATGCAATTGATGAAAGAATTCGTTTATCGATAGATATGAATGAATGAATGAATGAATGTATGATATTTTCAATAACTCGCATCACGTAAATATTAAATCACGGGTGTTTGCAGAACATGTTCAGTATGATCCCAAATATGGATTATAATACTGAAATTTTTACTTTCCGAAACGAATCTTTCGAAAAGATCATTTTAGAAACGGCTGAGATAAATAACGAAAAACAAGCGATCACTGAATGAAAGATCGCTCATAACATCACCCATCTTTTCGTAAATTTCCTCTGATTCATATTTTTGAATACCTGGCATAAATCTCGAGTGACTTTTTGTAATATACCCTATACCAAAAATGAATCGTTCTCGAGATATTCGATCGTTTATACAGAAAAAGTAGGTATTATTCGGTTCTCGAGCCATTTCCCTATAAAATTGAAAACAAGTCTCATAGAATACATAAGCATAAGCTATTATTGATTCATCAAAATATTACATTCCGTCGTCTTGTAGGAGGAGTAACATTTCCAAAATGATGAACGAGGTATTAGGAGTCGATGAGTAATTCTGAAGATATAAATCAGTGATTTCTCAAATGGAACACCTTAGTTTGGAAATCTCGAAATGATTTTGACTCATTTTCCTGAAACGATCCAATATCAGAAAATAAGTCAACTGTTCACAAGACATATTTCAATGAAATAGAAAGACAGAGCAATATTTTTTAATTTTTACTCTTTTACGAAATTATTCGATTCATATCAATTCGATAGTCGGCGGCGGCGGCGGAAGAAATATTATTTATCTATTTTTTTTCTGTTTATAGGGATAGGCTAGGTAGGTAGTTCTGACTATTTATTTATATATTTGTTGGACAGTTGAATTATATACGAATTCTTGTAAAAAAAATTGTGGCCCTGAAAAGGGCCATTTGTTTTCTTAGACTTCGTCGCCGGAGAGAGAAGTCAACTGATAGAAGAATTTACTTCTTCTTTTTTGGAGAGGCAGCTTTTTTGGCTTTCGGAGAAGATGCCGATGCAGGGGTCGCTTTCGCGGTTTTCGGTTTGGGTGCTTTCGGCTTTTTTGTTGGTCCTTTGTTAGTTTTCTTTGCTTTCGAAGGAGACTTGGTTTTACTAGCAGAAGTCGCGGACGAAACCTTAGAAGCGACGGTCTTTTTATCCTCGGCAGTTACCTTTTTAGGCTTGGCTGCGGCAGCCGCTTTCTTTTCCGGAGAGGCTTTCTTACCTTTCGGTGATGCAGCAGCCTTCTTGCCGGTTTTAGCTTTTTCACCAGCTACGCGTTTAACGGGAGGTTTTTTTGGCCTTCGCACGGCCGTACCGGACGTTTTCTTTTCGGTAGCCGACGGTTTTGCCGAACCAGAAGATGCCGATGCCAATTTGAACGACCCCGATGCACCTTTTCCTTTAGTTTGTACTAATGATCCGGAAGCAACCGCAGATTTAAGATATTTCTTGATGAAAGGTGCCACTTTTTCTGCGTCAGCCTTATAATTCGCCGCAATATATTTTTTTATGGCTTGTAAAGAGGAACCACCCCGTTCCTTCAATCCTTTAATAGCGTTATTAACCATTTCCGACGTAGGTGGGTGAGAAGGTTTACTTCTTGGATTTTTAACTTTCTTTTCTTTCTTCGCAGTAGACTGTGCCTGCGGCGACGAAGATGAATTAGCCGAAGCCGAAGAATTCTGATTTTCTATGTCTGCCATAGTAAAAAAACAACTGACAATATATTCTCGGAAGATAGATGCTACACTCGTTAGGCGTCTAGAGAGAATGATGTAGTCCTCTGGTGTTCCGTTTGTTTAAATATTCTGGGTCGAAGCACAGGCGGACGGGAGACTGAACGCTCGACATTCTCGTTAGACACGATATTGACGGCTTCCATTCTGCTGTCGAAATGTTCGCATCAACTTCTTTACGAAATCAATGCCGGTTTCCTATTTAGACTTCGACTAGCACAATAACGTGGATAGATTCTACGTATTCCGAAAATATTTTCTGATAAGAAAAAGCTAATATTAAACCTCGACAACTCACAGTAAATTACAATGAAATATGAAGTATTGATGATTTTGACGTAACTCCAGACAATTCCTTTCCGAAAATACTCGTAATCGATGATCTGGAAGGAACCTTCGAATAAATATCATAGGCGCGACTGTCTATAGAAACATGATACATTAGCCGATAATACTCGATAAATACACGAGTGAATAGGGGCATCGAAGAGACCTCGTGTCTACCTTCATACACGACTATAACCAAGAACCGACGCTTCTAATAGCATCAACATTTTCAAAAATTATCCCTATAAAGTGTTCGATGAAAACGGCATTCGAATAATAACGAACGTTATTAATGTTATATTCGATAAGATATAATCATCGTAATATACTTTCAATAAAAGGTCGATACTACAACACGAACGAACGAACGAACGAACGACGATACTGTGAGCTCTATCTATAACGGAGTAATACACACCCCCCCCACCCGAAATATATAAATCGTCAATGTTATAGTCGAAATCAGAAATGCTAATCATAAACGTTTTTAGACAACATATTAGCACGTAAATAAAAAACACGTTAAAAAATAACATAAGTAATAGAGTACATGACTAGTATAACAGTAACGAACGTTAACTTTTTAGGTTGATAGGTAGGTAAGCACCATCTAAATATAGGTGGCAAAATTATTTATTATCATCGCGCGTTTCACGAAAGGAGGTAACAATGTACTGATAACAAGGCAACCCAACCGAGTGAGACCTAGCGCCCTAGCAAAAATAAATTATCATTCAGCGTCGAAACGATATTGTAAGAATTCTTTCATAAATATTTTGTGGTTCTGAAAAGAACCGTTTTTTTTTAAGAATGTATATCGTAGACCGATATAAGTAAATTATTTCGAACTGGTATATTTCGTAACTGCTTTGGTGCCTTCGCTGACGGCGTGCTTCGCCAATTCACCAGGAAGTAACAGACGTACTGCAGTCTGAATTTCTCTGCTCGTAATAGTCGATCGCTTGTTATAATGAGCAAGACGGGAGGCTTCCGCTGCGATACGCTCAAATATTCATTTACGAAACTGTTCATGATGCTCATCGCTTTACTGGATATTCCGGTATCGGGATGGACTTGTTTCAATACTTTGTAGATATAAATTGCGTAACTTTCCTTCCTCCTCCTCTTCTTTTTCTTATCGGTCTTCGATATATTCTTTTGGGCCTTTCCGGCCTTCTTCGCAGCCTTTCCACTAGCTTTGGGTGGCATTCTGAAAATTTAATTTCGTCAATATCAAACAAACAAGTACTATCGTGCAGGTTTGCTTTCGACTCAATGTAAAAGACGCTTGACGATCATCTTCAGTTCATTCAGGATTTGGAGACCAGCTCCCCTACCCTTTCGGCTGATCATTGGCCTTGAGATGGGCCAATGGGTACATGACTGATGGATGACGGCATGAAGTCCTTAGACATCAGTGCCGCCCTTCACGGGATACCCCTACCTGGCTGGGGTGGGATGGATGAAAAAGTTATTCATCCTTTAACGGGGGATGAGGGCCTCATTCGACAGAGTGTCGGGGCCTTCTATATCGGGAGGGGTCGTCTACAGCATAATCTGTGGCTTCCCTAACTAACGGGTTTTCGTGAGTTTCCGTTTTTTCGAAAACTCTCTCATTCCTCGACTGAATGGACTGCCGAATGGAAGGCAGCTGCAAATCTCTGCGGATGGCTTCATTCCGCACGAACCAAGGAGCATTCACAATCATCCTAATTAGCTTATTTTGTAACCTTTCCAAAATGGAAATGTTGGACGGAGCCGCTTGTCCCCAGACGCCTGAAGCGTACATGATGACAGGCTTGAACATCGAGTTGTAGATCATAATTTTGTTTTTAAGACTCATCTTGGATTTTCTGTTGATCAGAGGGTACAGACCGGCGATCCGACCCTCGATCTTGGACTTAACGTACATGATGTGCGGGTTCCAAGTGAGCCTACGGTCTATTAAAAGGCCGAGGTACTTTACCCGCGCTTGCCAGTCAATCTCCCCTCCAGAGACTCTCACTTTTCTGGCCGGAGAAGATAGTAATCTCCCCATGGTTATCGCCTGAGTCTTTTCCGGGTTTACTCGGATCTTCCATTCGAGGTACCAGCGCTCGAGGTCGTCCAATGCACGTTGCATGTAGACGACGCCGAGCTCACGCCCCATGGAAGACGAGAGTAGAGCCGTGTCATCGGCGTACAGGGATATCTTCACTCTATCGGACCTGGGCAGGTCGCTTGTATAGAGTGAGTACAACGTCGGAGAGAGCACGGCCCCCTGTGGCACTCCAGCGAGGATCTCTCTGTTGTCAGACAGAGAGCCCTCTACTCTAACCTGAAAGGTTCTGCCTCTCAGGAAAGATCCGATCCACCGGACCAGGCCCGAGGTAGGTCGAGCGCGTTTAGCTTATGTATAAGGCCTTCGTGCCATACTCGGTCGAAGGCCTTTGAAATATCCAAAAGTACTATATGTACTTTTTTGTTGTTATTCAGCTCGTTGATGGTGTTCTCGACCAACCTTAGAGCCTGTAGTTCAGTGGAGTGATCTCTCCTGAAGCCGAATTGTTCATTAGGCAGAACATTTCGGTCCTCAACTTCTTCGTTGAGTCTTTGTAGAACGACTCTTTCAGCCAGCTTAGCCGCCGACGAGAGTAGACTGATCGGACGATAGTTCTGCGGGAACAGCTGGTTCTGACCCTGTTTCGGGAGCATGACGACGATCGCATGCTTCCACCTTCTAGGGAAGTGTCTGAGGGCCAACGAACTGTTGATGAGACTCAGCAAGAATTCAACGCTGTTTTCCGGGAGTCTCTTCAACAACTTGTTAGTTATTGAATCGGCTCCCGGAGCTTTCTTTGCTTTCGCAGCCTTGATGAGACCCTTCAGCTCCTCCATAGAAGCTGGACGGATGTCGTCGTCGTCATCCTCCCTGAGAAGTCGGTGAACCCGTCTTCCAGCAGCATATCGCGGTCGATGTCGTCGTCGTCGTCAACGTTAAGTTGAAACTGACGTTCCATCGTGTCTGCAAAGGCTAACGCCTTGTCGGCGGGGGAGTAGCACACTCCGCGCTCTCCGTGAATGGGTGAGAGAGCAGTCTTCTTCCCCCTGAGCCTACGAGTGACTCGCCAAAGCTCGTCACTCCCAGGTTCGAAGGATTCCAAGAGCTCTTCCCACCTTTCGTTTCGGTGTTCATTGATGGCCTGTTTGACACGATTGGCCATCCTGTTCGCCGCTGTTTTGTCCCCTGGGAAAAGGGTTCGCTGGTAGAGCCTTCTCAGGCGGTTTCTCTCTCGTATCAAGGCTTTGATACGAGGGGGAAACTCGTTGTAGCTCTTCAGCGGACACTCCTCCCTGGAGGTGGCCGCTCGAAACGCATCATTCACGGAAAGCTCGAAACGCTCAACTGCCGCGTCGAGTTCGTCGGGAGAGTCGAGTACCTCAGGAGGGGCGCGCATCTCTTCGAGCTGGGCTGTGAAGACATCCCAGTCCGTCTTAGATCTCACGCGATATTCAGGGGGAGGAAGATCATCGCCCAGTACCAGGATTACTGGATTATGATCAGAATCCAGTTCCGACAGAACGTAAATTTCACTGGTCAGAGTGACGTTTCTGAGAAGCGCGATGTCTAGTACGTCAGGCCTAGTCTGCCCGCGATAGTACGTAGGCTCATCTGGTCCCAGCACGAGATATTCATGTCTGTCAACATGCGCATGGAGCGCTTGGCCGTTTCGATTTGTGGCTCTGCTCCAAGGTCTGTGCTTGGCATTGAAGTCGCCAGCAGCAATTGTCGGAATGTTGCTTCCCATCAGCAGTTCATCCAGAGATTCTGGGAGTAGACGAATGTTCGGAGGGTTGTAAACCGAGATTATTCTGTGACAACCCCTTCTCAGTTGAATTTCGACCCCCACGGCCTCAGTACCGTGCAACCGAGCACTGTCAATGCCGTATTGGACACACTGCAGGGATCGCTTGGCAAAAATGCCGACTCCCCCTCCAGCACGTCCAACACGTTCTCTGTGAAAGAATCTGTAATTTGGAATGACAATGGATTCGTTCCTTAGATGTGTCTCTTGGACTAGAGCCACATCTATGTTGTTTTCAATGAGGAAGTTTTCGAAGTCCAGCTTCTTTGTTCGAATGCCATTGGCATTCCAAAAAACTATCTTCAGAGATCTAGGCAACGTTGGTTGTCTAGACATTGGCAGTTCCGGTCATCACGCTTGTATTCACCGTGAACATTGTCTGTAACACGGGGAATTTGACGAATAACTTTTTCATCTGGTCCAGTGCGGCACAGATGTCTGAAACCCCCTGAGTCTGAGGTGAGGGTTCAGGTCGAGGGGAGGTGGGCTTTGCAGAAGTACTTGCAGTACTTGCGCCCTTAGATGCAGCTTTTGCAAAGCTGACCCCCTCCTGGACGCGTCCAGACCCCGCAGGTCTCCCTGAGGAGGCTGGTTTCCTTGTTGTGGTCTGCCCCTTCTTTTGTACCTTTGGGTACGCGGGGCAGCCACGGTAATTGGCTGTGTGAGCCCCCTTGCAATTATTGCACTTCGGGGGGTCAGCCTTGGTCTTTTTGCAGGCACTGGTTAAGTGCCTGCCAGCGCATTTAACGCAGATGGGCACTGCCAAGCAGTTGCGTTGGCAGTGTCCAAAGCGTTGACAACGGTGGCATTGACCCACCGAAGTTTTCGCGTGTTGGGGTTCGACCTGAACCTTCACGCACAAGAGGTCTTTGACCTCAAAAATATGCTTCTGATCCCTGTCTAGCAAGACGAGGACCAGAGGCATAGGTTTGCCAGCGCGCTTCATGCGCGTGACGCTGGTGAGGTCAAAGCCTTTTGATTCAAGCTCCTCACGCACATCGGAAGTTGCCAGGTGCTCTGGCACTCCCCTGATGACGGCACGTAGTTGCCGCTCTTCGGGGAGCGAGTAAGTATGGTGAGGGATTTTTTCCCTCACCAAAAGCCTTGCCAGCCGCCGATAGTCGTCAGGAGACTCCGGCTGAACTTTTATCCCGTCATGTAAATTGACGGCTTTCGAGAACTTGATGTTCTCTCTAGTCGTCAGTTTCAACAGCGGTACCCATTTGTCCTTCTGTCGGACAACAATAGGTGGAATTTTAGCCTTAGAAGCCGAAGACGGGATGTCTTGCTTCAGAGGGGTAGGGGGGGTGGTCTCCTCGTCATGAAGTGATTTGACAGTGTTCTCTGACTTTTCAGATGCACTGTCAGTTGGGGTTTTAGCATTTGTGTCCATTTCCACGTCAGTATTTGGCTTACTAGAAGTGGCCACCTCACTAGCCTGATTTTCGGCTATTTGATGAGAAGAGGTCTCGGATTCTGAGTAATATTTCCGAGCCTCTTCTCTGACGTTGTCCAAAGCCGCTTTCTTTTTAAGCTTCTTCAGCATCTTTTTAGCTGGCTTTGGTTGTTGTTCTTTTACCACTGTCTTTGTCCACTCGTCAATACGACGTCTCGAGACATCAGGCAGTGGTGGGAATCCGTCATTGAGTCTTCTTTTCTTGGAGGAGGAAGCGAAGGAAAGTACGCTAACGTTATCCATTTCGGCATCGCTGAATTCTCGTTCGGAGTGATATTCACGGTCAGGCGGAGCATTAGCCACTCCCTGTTCGCGGTCCGCCAACACGTGGCGGCCGTTCTCAGGGCTTGGCAATGCTTTGCCAAGCAAGTCGACTGGGTCAGACCGAGAGCTGAGATCAGTTGACTTATAAAGCCAATGATCTCGCCCTTCTCCTTCCCAGCCAGGCTGCAAAGCAGTTCCTCCATACTGCCGTGAAACAAGAATTTGATTTTGGAGCCCAGAAACAAGTATGAGCACCACGAACGCAACGAAAATAATATATTCAAACGTACTCACCAGAAGTGTAGTCGTCTGCACACAAAACACAACGAACGCGCTATCGGAAGCAGGAAACACACACCGCTATACGGCCGTAACATTCACTATGAAAATTTGCGTAAAACACACTAGGTCGCTATGACACGTCTGCTCTTCACAAAGTTCAGCAATCCTGTTGTTTTTGTTGTGTTGTCTGTCTGTAAAAGACGCCACTCTGTCGTCACTATTTCAGATAGTAACTGGAACTCTAGTAGGCTCCGCCCACCGGAAAGTTGAGCGTTCGAGAACGCCCATTGGTCGGTAGGACGGTATTAATACAGGTCGATTCTATATAGAAATCATTGTATAGAAAGCTACTGTTAGAGCAACATCGAATAATTCTCAGTGAATTCTTTAAATTTATCCGATATATAATACTAATCTACGATTCGACATGTCTGGACGTGGAAAAGGAGGTAAAGTTAAGGGAAAGGCAAAGTCCCGTTCCAGTCGGGCTGGACTCCAATTCCCAGTAGGACGTATTCATCGACTCCTTCGTAAGGGAAATTATGCCGAACGAGTTGGTGCCGGCGCCCCGGTTTACTTAGCCGCAGTAATGGAATATTTGGCAGCTGAAGTCTTGGAATTGGCCGGTAATGCGGCTCGCGATAACAAAAAAACCCGTATCATTCCTAGACATTTACAGCTGGCCATTCGAAACGACGAAGAACTCAATAAATTGTTATCAGGAGTAACCATTGCTCAAGGTGGTGTTTTGCCCAATATTCAGGCGGTTTTGTTACCGAAAAAAACCGAAAAGAAGGCATAAGTACACATTTCCTGAGAGAGGAAAGCGACAAATAAAATATCGGCCCTTATCAGGGCCACAACGATTTTCTCTAATGAATTCGACAATTGCATATATTTTTTTTTATTTTCTTGTCATCGCTTTTCGATACAATTGTTGACGCAGCACGATATGCGATTGTTTCTTTCTTGCTTGCGCATATTTACGTATACATGTATACATGATTAATAATATTATTATTGTTCAACTTCTTATTTTCGTGCCGAAACAAGTGATTTCTATTTGCTGAAATCAAATATCAGAATGTCTGTACGTTTATTCGTGATGAAAATAAAATGTATGCAGTAATATCAGATTTAGGTATACAAATGAATAAACATAACAATATCCATAGAAATATTATACATTCTTGTTCGTGGAATTACAATATAGACAATCATGAGTAAATTGGAATGAATAAATGAAAACAAAAAAAATTATACCTAATTAAATTATATAGCATAGATGAATGCATACATACATTTCAATATCTGCAGAAATGAATGACGAGTATATAAAAATAGGTTGTTATTATTATTCATAGTAATTTGTGAAATGGGATAGATGAATATTATAAGCATAAAACAATAATATTTGGACAGTGGTTCATTAACCTTCGATCAGTTTATGAATATTCATTTTTTCAATTTTTTCTTTACGTACAAATGGTATCGCGTTTTAAAGCGGCGTTTCA
>NW_027412622.1:15000-17500 GCF_025532065.1 Leptinotarsa decemlineata
CAGTTCTGCTTACCAAAAATGGCCCACTTGGCACTCTGATTCGAGTCTCGCGGCTTCATAAGAGTTCGAGCAAGCCGGAGATCTCACCCATTTAAAGTTTGAGAATAGGTTGAGATCGTTTCGATCCCAATACCTCTAATCATTCGCTTTACCGGATGAAACTCGTACGCGACGAGCGCCAGCTATCCTGAGGGAAACTTCGGAGGGAACCAGCTACTAGATGGTTCGATTAGTCTTTCGCCCCTATACCCAGTTCCGACGATCGATTTGCACGTCAGAATCGCTACGGACCTCCATCAGGGTTTCCCCTGACTTCGTCCTGACCAGGCATAGTTCACCATCTTTCGGGTCCCAGCGTGTACGCTCTTGGTGCGCCTCTTCTCGCAATGAGAACGAGACGCCCCGGGAATGCGGAGCGGCCACTTTGAGGGCGAACCGCTCATCTTCCCTCGGTCTACGCAAGGTAGACCTTTACTTTCATTGCGCCTTTAGGTTTAGTTATGTCCCAATGACTCGCGCACATGCTAGACTCCTTGGTCCGTGTTTCAAGACGGGTCCTGAAAGTACCCAAAGCTATAGCGTTGCAGATCGGCGTTTCAACGAGGTCTGTTCGAGAACATCGTAGCCAACAGTCGCCCGGGGACAGGATCGGCGCTAGGTCCGATCGCCGTCAAACACCGGACGCGCTTGCCACGAGCCGAACGCTAATTATAAAGTAGCGGCCCCGCGCCATCGTTATACCGTCGAGCGAGTCGGCCGGGATACCGAGGGTCCACGCGAAAAATTCACGTGGGCTCCACCCCGGACCTTAGACCGACACCCAACGGATCGCAACGTCCTACAAGAGGAAAAGTGCACGCGTTCGATATCGGTTCGAAAAACGAGCTGAGCGAACGACGCGAACGCCGTCCGTCACGAAACCCGTCAAACGCCGACGATCGAAACGCGATGAATTTCCTCCTTCGACCTTTCGGGTTTCTCAGGTTTACCCCTGAACGGTTTCACGTACTCTTGAACTCTCTCTTCAAAGTGCTTTTCAACTTTCCCTCACGGTACTTGTTCGCTATCGGTCTCGTGGTCATATTTAGCCTTAGATGGAGTTTACCACCCACTTAGGGCTGCACTCTCAAGCAACCCGACTCTGAGGAGAGATCCTCCCGAAATTGACGGCGGTCGCTACGGGCCTGGCACCCTCTATGGGCTGTGGCCCCGTTCAAGAAGGACTTGGACGCGCCGTACGACTCCGGGATAAACGGATCCTCCCTAACACCACATTTCCCGGCGGTTAACCCGCGGGATTCGGTGCTGGGCTTATCCCTGTTCGCTCGCAGCTACTGAGGGAATCCTAGTTAGTTTCTTTTCCTCCGCTTAGTAATATGCTTAAATTCAGCGGGTAGTCTCACCTGCTCTGAGGTCGATAAAATAATTTTTCAGTTTATTCAACAGCAACGAGTCGACGTACGTAGTCTCGTCCGTCGTTATTTCGAGAGAGAACTACCGAAACGGACAAAAAAGTTCTCGACGTCCTGTAATAATGTGTGTGCGTGTGTACGTACGCTGCTCGACACGATCAGACGTCGTCTTCGATTCATCAAAGATTCTCGGACACGACGATCGTGCGTAACGAGAGCATACACACACACACACTACAAGCGTGAACCTGTATATTGCCGTGGCAGCCGCTTTCCCAACAACGGAGACTCGATACGATTTCGTTGTGTACAAACTACGTAACGTTTCTCTCATCTTGCGATGAGAAAAAACGATTCGTCGCTTTCGCACTTTAAGATGCCGCGTCTTTGTCGTCGTCGGCGTCGTCGTCGTCGTCAACGTGTATTTATTTTTGTTACCAAGTGTCATCGCCGCGAAGGCGATAAAATACTTAGATAACGATTATAATAACGAGACGACTCGATAGACGACAAACAACAACAACAACAACACGTCAATCATCCAACACGCTCCGACGTTTTTACAAAATATCAATTTTGAAAAACCGAGCAGTCTTTGAAATTGATACGACCCTCAGCCAGGAGTGGTCCAGGAACAGTATCCGAGGACCGCAATGTGCGTTCGAAATGTCGATGTTCATGTGTCCTGCAGTTCACAAGTTGACGCGCAATTAGCTGCGTTCTTCATCGACCCACGAGCCAAGTGATTCACCGTTCAGGGTAATCTTTTATTTAGACGTACTCAAAAAAAATAATTTCAAGAGTTCGACGTCTCGATTCGGCAAGCGTTGAGATTATACCAATGCAACAACGTACATAAATATATATATACTTGTTAAAAAAAATAAAAAAAGAGAAGCGCTCGACGATTTCGTATTCGTACGGCACCACATATTCAGACGAGGCATCGTGTACCGAAATCGCGCACGACTCAATTTTTATATTCGTCGTGTAGAGGACGCGCGTAGTATTTCATTTACCATGCGTTCTAACTGACACGGCCGGGCGAATATCTTTCACAACCATCGGAAATCTCGTTGTGTAATCCG
>NW_027412622.1:20000-47500 GCF_025532065.1 Leptinotarsa decemlineata
AACCAGGGAGCTGACGTTCTATCGTAGAACTAGTTCAGTCTCCATAATATTAAAATAATAATAAATACGGAAACAGATCTATATTCTCTTTTCGTGCGTGTTGTGTGTGCGTTATACGAAATATAAATTTTCGAAACGCCACGCTCAACGAAAAAGTTGTTATATATCTCTATGTGTCTCTGCATTATTTCATTCAAATAAAACCGGACCGACAACAAATCGAACTATAACATTGCTCAAGAAGAAATATTACAACACACGCTCGTCGTACTCGACCTGATGATAATGTTACACAAACCACCGGCGTACACGTACGTATGGTAATTTTTCGAAATACAATATATAATAGACGATATATACGTCGACCGGCACAAAACTTCGAACATTCTCTCGACCCTTCGCTAGATTGAAAGCGACTCGGTGTTCTCGAAAGATTCGTTCCGAAATTATATTTATTCTCGCTCGGACAGAGGAGAGCTGTCGCATATTTTGTGTAATAACAAAATTTTTGTTATTTTTTGGTTGATCGCATAGGGACCGCTTACGTAGAAACGCTCGCTAAATCCGCGATCTCGCAGTGTCTGACGGTTTCGGTTGGGTAGAAGCAGAAGATATACTACTACGAACTATCCACACCACCGTGGGCGAAGCCCGCACTCGACACGATATCGAATTAATGTTATTATTCAGCAGAAAAACGAATATCGTGTGATTTGGTTATCGGTGACCACGGTACCGACAGCGCTCGAGCAAGCGTCTGCCGATACTATAGAGGAAGCGTTTTCGATCCGTTTCGAAACGTACCTATCCCCCTATAGCGGCGTTTCGAGCACATCGCCCGTTTTCCGTTAACGCTGACGGGACCCTACGCGACTTTCGGTTTTTTCCACTTTTCGTATAGTCCTAGTCAATATAATTTATATCCGTCGATATGATATTGTATCAGACATGAATACGCATATCGATCGATATATTAAAATATTATAGGATAACGTTCTGACAACAGGACGTCTCGATTACAATGTTTATCGGAAAGTGTAGTGAAAATTTGTGTAAGGCCTATACCGCTTTCTCGCCATTACAACATATGAGTTGAGACGGTGAGACGATACTTGAATTAATGGGAGCAAACAGAATTTCGGAAGCGTGATAAAAAATTTTCAAAGAGAAATTTTGGCGAAAATTTCACTATACTTTCCGATATTTTCACCACACTTTCCGTTATTTTCACCACACTTTCCGTTCATGATTATTTTCGCCAAAATTTCCGTCTGAAATTTTTTTCTTCACGCTTCCGAAATTCTGCTCGCTCCCAGAAGGCAGAGGTAAACTTTCATTACACTTTCCGTTATATTTATGTTTTCACTACACTTTCCGTTATCTTTTATATTTTCACTACACTTTCCGTTCGGGTTATTTCGCCAAAATTTCCATTTCAAATTTTTATTTCACGCTTCCGATATTCTGCTTGTTCGCGGAAGGCAGAGGTAAACTTTCATTACACTTTCCGTTATATTTATGTTTTCACTACACTTTCCGATACTTTTATATTTTCACCACACTTTCCGTTCACGATTATTTTCGCCAAAGTTTCCATCTGAAATTTTTTCTTCACGCTTCCGAAATTCTGCTCGCACCCAGAAGGCAGAGGTAAACTTTCATTACACTTTCCGTTATATTTATGTTTTCACTACACTTTCCGATACTTTTATATTTTCACCACACTTTCCGATACTTTTATATTTTCACCACACTTTCCGTTCATGATTTATTTTCGCCAAAATTTCCATCTGAAATGTTTTCTTCACGCTTCCGAAATTCTGCTGCTCCCAGAAGGCAGAGGTAAACTTTCATTACACTTTCCGTTATATTTATGTTTTCACTACACTTTCCGATACTTTTATATTTTCACCACACTTTCCGTTCACGATTATTTTCGCCAAAGTTTCCATCTGAAATATTTTCTTCACGCTTCCGAAATTCTGCTCGCTCCCAGAAGGCAGAGGTAAACTTTCATTACACTTTCCGTTATATTTATGTTTCACTACACTTTCCGATACTTTTATATTTTCACCACACTTTCCGTTCACGATTATTTTCGCCAAAGTTTCCATCTGAAATATTTTCTTCACGCTTCCGAAATTCTGCTCGCTCCCAGAAGGCAGAGGTAAACTTTCATTACACTTTCCGTTATATTTATGTTTTCACTACACTTTCCGTTATCTTTTATATTTTCACTACACTTTCCGTTCGGGTTATTTCGCCAAAATTTCCAATTCAAATTTTTATTTCACGCTTCCGATATTCTGCTTGCTCGCGGAAGGCAGAAGTAAACGTTCACTACACTTTCCGGTATATTTATGTTTTCACTACACTTTCCGCTACTTTTAAATTTTCACTACACTTTCCGTTTTCTTTTATATTTTCACTACACTTTCCGTTCGGGTTATTTCGCCAAAATTTCCATTTCAAATTTTTATTTCACGCTTCCGATATTCTGCTTGTTCGCGGAAGGCAGAGGTAAACGTTCACTACACTTTCCGTTATCTTTTATATTTTCACTACACTTTCCGTTATCTTTTATATTTTCACTACACTTTCCGTTCGGGTTATTTCGCCAAAATTTCCAATTCAAATTTTTATTTCACGCTTCCGATATTCTGCTTGCTACCGGAGGGCAGAGGTCGATTAAGTTTGACGATAGTCGTGTCACTAAGTGTTCTGGCGATGTTCTAAATTTACTGTAGTCTCTGGAGATACCCTACATTTTGTTTTATAAAAGAGAAGACATTAGTAGATCAAGATGTTCACATGATGTGGTGCTTGCTGCTGCTGCAGGTTTTTCCGGGTTTTCCTGCAGCTGAAAAAGCAAATGCGCCACTGGAATCATCAATGAAGTCGCCCCTCCGGAGCGTCAATTAAATTTTGTTGTTTCATAATTTCATGATTTGTATTACTTTCTTGACCTGAGACTTACTTCAAAAATATAAAAAATACACACGAATTCATTTCATAAGCTTTTGTGGTTCTGAAAAGAACCTTTTTTTTATGGAAACGGTAAGGACAATACAGGGGGAGGCATTAAATTCAACCGCCAAATCCGTACAAGGTTCGACCTTGCCTTTTCAGGGCGTATACAACATCCATGGCTGTGACGGTTTTGCGTTTCGCATGTTCGGTATATGTTACGGCATCTCTGATAACATTTTCGAGAAATACTTTGAGTACTCCACGAGTTTCTTCGTATATCAAACCCGAAATACGTTTAACACCACCTCGACGGGCTAATCTTCTAATGGCAGGTTTCGTTATTCCTTGGATATTATCACGCAATACTTTACGATGACGTTTCGCTCCTCCTTTTCCTAAACCTTTACCTCCCTTGCCACGACCAGTCATTTCGAATGTTAAGAATAAATTATATACTGCACGATACGAATGAAATACTGTTAGTGATACTAACGACAGACTTCGACTAAAGTTCTACACCGAACTCGGTGTTGTCGATCCGGCGTACTAGAAAAATGAATTTCGTTGTTCATTTTTCCGTTTGGTTTCCGACGATGCCCGGCCAGGGAAGTGAGTATGCTCGTCGTCGCCGAAATCTCCACAGGAGACCAGAGCCGGGAAGTCCCCTTGACTCCCGGATGATCTTACTTTTTTTTCCGTGTAACTGAATTACACGAGAGAAGTTATTATTTCCCTTTTAAATTCAAAAATCGAATGATCTATTTTTAGTTCCCTAAAATTCTATATAGTTCTAAACAAAAACTCGCGGGGGTACGATGAGACACCACGTTGGCCGCTGGGACCGGTCTCAAAGTTTCCCTATCGATCCCTATCTACAAGAGACTCACACCGCGAAGTGACCTGCCTATTATCCCTAATCCCGAAGATACGAACAGTCCCCGGGGACTCAAGGGCTTTTAAGCCGCCGAGCGTCAATGCAATGAGAGCCTTCTCGTGAAGACTCTCGTAGACGGCTCGGGTAGGCGTGCCTCTGGCTGTATTCACTGTTGGTGCAGTCAATACGGCGACAGAGGCCTCTTCCTTTGAATCCCACGTCGAATCTCGGAGTTCAGGCGGGTACCACTGTGAATGCACACAAGAGTTAGTAAAAATAGTCTGTTTGCTTACCAGCTTAAGTCCACAGCACACTGCACACGAATTCACTCGGCACTGGAAAGTCTAATCGGTTTGGTTTGTCTTGAAAAAGACAGGTTTGTTTGTGATCGTCTGTGATCTAATCGAATTCTTTCTGGAGGTAATTTTGTTTTTGATGAAATTACCTCCCAAACACTTAACTCGTAATTGCACTGGCAACAACTGTAGTACAATTCTATTCTGCAGCCAATACCCAAGTATTATTTCCAGTTCCTGAATCAGGTTGCTTATAAATACTCCGCCGTCGATTTGTTTCCGCAAAAATACTCCTCAGTTATCCCACTGGATAACGAACTCAAATCTATTTGTCTGACCAGACTAGTCTGAATTCTATTCAAGTTAAGAATTCTTTCTTAACGCAGGACGTTGGAAACGAAGCCACTACTAATTTGTAGTGTATTATTAACACACGTTGTATGTATAGTAAAATAACTAACAATCAGTTTACAGCAGAACTTAAACGCAGAGTAACACAGTGAAAAGAAGCTCAGATGATTGCAGTAAAGCGAGTCATCGAACAGTGAGTTGAAAATCCATTTCGCGTTTCTTAAATATAAAATCACGCAAGAATTTCTCGCGCGTGGTTGGCTGGCGTCAACTCCGCCTACGCCGCCGCGAGAGCGCAACGCGAAATGAATTTTCGTCTGCTCCTGAACGTCGAGTATATCGGCGTTCAGGCTACCGTCCGCCGTTCGGACTTAGAATTATTTTTCTCTTAAATTTCATTTGCATGTAAACGATTTAGTATTGATTTTATTTCCCTGATTTTTGCTGTAGCGTCTTAAATTAATTATTCATTTACGAATAAGACCGTTTTTCTAATTCTTTATATTTCCATTACTTGGGTATTGACGACACCCCCCTGCCCTAAGCTGTTGCACGGCTATTCGAGTTTAAGTGCCTGAGAAGCAATTTCTTTTTTTTTTCTTTATTTTTTCAAACAACATATTTACAATTTTCATAGAGATACAATTGGTCCTTAATCCTATATGTACAAAAATTGGTATCCCCTTAAACTAACTAAATCTACTGTACATGTCGAGGCATCACAGCCGCCTTTCAGCTCCGCTCTCGACCTAGTATTTACAATGTAAAGGCATTCTATACTAAGGATCTAAATCCGGATGCCTTGGATCTAGATGATCCTGGCCCGGTCTCGGAGGAGGCGCTAGCCGCAAATCATTAATATGTATCGTGCGATCTTGTCCACCACGGTTCACGATGTACGTGTTCGCCCCCAATTTCCGGATCACCCGAGAAGGGACTGACCAGGTCTGGCCGAAATTTTTCCGGATTAATTCCGAATTTCGGCAAAGTACCCAGTCCCCCGGCCGGAAACTCGCCTTTGGTTGTTCGTCACGATTTGGAAAATTCCTTTCCCTGTAACGCTCGGCCATTTGGTTGGCTCTCTCGATCCTAGCCTGCCGATTCTGGTTATTAGCTCTTCGTGAGCGCTGCGCAGGAGTAGCCCATTCTCCGGGCTTGGGAATTTCATATCCCAGCAGCAGTTCACTAGGAGTCATTTCCGTCGACGCGTTAACCCGTGTTCGTAAGTGAAACACGATTTCTGGTATATGCCGCTCCCACTCAGCTTCCGGTTTATCTATGAGGGCGGCGCGGAGCATCTTCTTGATCTCCTGCACTCGCCTCTCCACCGGATTGGCCTGCTGGTGGTGCGACGGACTCATCCTGGATACCATGTTATGAGATTCACAGAATCGTTCCCACGTCGCTCCTAAATACATCGCCGCGCCATCTGTGATTATAGTTTCAGGGAAACCCCATCTATAAAACACCTCTTCTAATAAAAACTTTGTCACCACACCTGCTTGGACGCTCTTATAGGCCTTGGTCTCAAGCCACTTAGAAAAACAATCCACCGCGACAAGCAAGTATTTGTTCCCACTCTCCCCTGCTGGGTAGGGCCCGAGAACATCGACAGACACCATTTGCCATGGCCTTGTCGGTTCAAGCGGTCGTTGTCCTGCTGGGGGTTGAGGCTTTGACGCTTTAGTGGTAGCGCAGGTTAGACAGGTTTTAATATATTCCTGCGCCTGTTTTTTCATGTTTGACCAATAAAAATGACGACTCACTTGATTAATGGTCTCGTCAATACCGGGGTGTCCACCTTCGTCATGGTACTTGCGGATTATCAAGTTCCAACAACGTCTGGGGACTAGCAGACGCTTGCAGTTCCCTTCTGGACCTACATAGTATAATAAATCCCCGTCCATTTGAAAGTCATTCATGATTCGCTGTTCATATTCACTCGGTTCAGGATTTCCTTGCGCTCTCTCGATGCGCATCCTGAACCGACGAACTCCCTCACTTGACTTTTGTTCTTCGACAATCCGGTCGAATAAAGTCCTCATTTCGAGCAGTGTTTCAACCCCGTGATACAGGGACACCATATCACAGGTGTTGAATATTTCTGCGACCTCATCGATTAGGCACAGAACGAGGTCATCCTCGATCTGGTCCTCTGCTGGCCGTTCCTGGTGAGGGAAAAACATCCTCTCTGATTCAACTTCCAAGTCAGCCTTTGTTTCCACTTCCTCGGGATTTCGGGAGAGAAAATCTGGAAGCTGATTCAGCTTCCCTGGCACGTGTACGATTTCGAAGTCGTACTCCTGCAGTAACAGCGCCCATCTAGTTAACTTGGCTCTTTCGTCCTTCATACGGCCGAGCCAAGTCAACGCCGAACTGTCTGTCAATAGGGTGAACTTACCGTCCTGCAGGTAGTGCCGATACTTCTTAATCGCCCATACTACGGCCAGGCACTCAATCTCATTGATGTGATAGCGCCTCTCAGTCTCATTCAGCTTTGCGCTGCTGTACGCTATCACATCACGCTCTTCCAGTGTTTCTCCCCGCTGGAACAGTACCGCTCCAATCCCCACCTGACTGGCGTCCGTCTGCAGAAAATATGGTTTCGCAGGATCAGGCCTAGCCAGATGTAGCGGTTGCGATACTGCCCGCTTAATCCGTTGGAAGCTTTCCTCGGCTTCCGCGTTCCATTTGAATTTACGTTTTTTGTCGATCAAGTCTGTTAACGGGGCTGCCATTTCCGCAAAATGCGGAATGAACTCCCGTAACCAACCTGCAGTTCCTAAAAACCCTCTCAACTGCTTAACAGAGGTTGGTGTTGCGAAATTTCTTACATTTAGGACATGAGTTTCCTGCGGGAAGTTTCCTTTTTCGGACACAACTCTCCCCAAGTAGTTCAGGGTCGATGACCCGAACATACATTTCCCTGGGGAAAGCCATAGCCCATGTGTCCTCAAACGTTCTAATATCAGTCTTAAGTGGTCACAGTGTGCCTTGACATTGTCAGAATAGACGATAATATCGTCAAGGTACACTTTGCAGAACTTGTCTACATATCCTGATAGCACCTCGGACATGAGTTTTTGGAAAACGGCCGGCCCGTTTTTAAGTCCAAAACTCAGGACCTTGAATTCGTATACCGAACCGTCGGGGCCCCCGAAGGCGGTATACTTTCTGGAGTCTTTTTCCAACGGAGCCTGCCAGAATCCGTTCCTCAAGTCCAAAGTGCTAAATAGATTGGCCTTGCCCATCTCTCTTACGGTCTCCTGGATGGGAGGTAAATGTGGTGCCTCCGAGACTATCAGTTTATTAATCTGACGGTAATCTACGCAGAAGCGTAGCTTACCGCCTTTCTTGGGCACTAGGACCACGGGGGAACAATAAGGGGAGGTACTCCTAGTAATCACCCCAGCTTCTAATAATTTCTGGATCTCCTCATGGACGATCCGTTTACGCTCCTCAGACATCTTGGCATAGCGCATTTGCCTAAACGGCTTCTCCTCCTTAACTATAATCTTATGGAGGATAGCCTTTGTCTGAGGTTGGCGTATCGTCTCTTCAAAAACGTCTTTAAATGTTTCTAATATTGGTAGAATTTCCGACTTCGTCGCCTCGTTGAATTGCGAGTCATCTAGGCTCAGAGGCGCGATGTCTCTCCCGGGTCTTCTGAGGGTTTCCCCTTCGAAAAATATTGACAACCGAGGAGCTTGTCCAAAATAGATGGTATTCCTAGCTAGGTCTAAACTGGCCTGTTGACCTTTCAAGAAAGGCATACCAAGTATGACCTTTTCCTGTAAGTCCTTAAGGACAGTGAACTTTAGCTGGAATACCCTCTCTTCTATATACACTTCAATCGTGACCTGGCCCAAACTCCTAGTGATGTTCTCGGAACAACCCATCAGGACTATCCCTGAGTTTGGGAGATTTTTTAGTCTCTTGTGGGACACTACATCTGCCCGCACAAAATTGCTGGACGCCCCGGTGTCTATTAGTGCTGTTACAGTCTTATTATTAATGACAACGGGAATCCTAGGGAGAGATCGACCGAACCCTTTTGGCTCTTCATCGAGTGGGGAAAGTACTTCGGAAAAGTTATTTACACACGGGGAGGAAAAATCTAAAATTTTTAGATTATTCTGGCGATTAATTAAGTTGCACAGGCCATCGCCACCTGGCTCTGCGCAACTTCTTAGTTTTCCGAGCTGGTTTCCTCTAAGACATTATTGACAGTTCTCCTCGGTGGAGACCTATCTCTGTTTTGAAAACGCTGGTTTCCATTTCTCTCTGAGGACCCTGCGGACGGAGGCTGCTGTTGTCTACTTTCATTTCCCCTGTTATAGGGAGGGACATACCTCGCGTTATTCTGCGAGTTTGAGTTATTTTGTATTGGCCCTCGATGCTGATTCGGGACTTGGACGTTCACTACCTTACTAGTAGTCGGCGCTTTTGATAGCTTGATATCTTCCTCAATGGCCGACGCATCTTGGAGTAATTGTTCCAATTTGTCAGGGACTCGTCCCCTGAAAAAGCATCGAATCTCCGGAGAGATCAGCTGAACAATAATATGCATAGCTGCTCGTTCATCCATCTCCGGAAACAGTCTTTTCGCCAAGCCAATCTTCTGGATGATGAAAACATCCGTTTTTATATTTCGGGTTTGTCCCTCTCCATAAAATTTAGCTGTCAGCTTAGCTAACAGCTCAGGGCTATCGAACTTTTGATCGAACCTGTTAATCAAAATCGGCCAAGTTATTTGGCTCTCCCTGTACACGGCTGCCCACTTGGCAGCATCTGAATCTAATTGACCGCAGAAAACCTCTACCCATTCTTCCTGCGATATCTTCGCTTTCCTTAGCTCATTTTCTATCCTGTCTACGAACCGTTTCGGGTCCTCATTTTCTAGGCCTCGAAACCTTGGAAGGTTCTGTCTATCCAGACGGTTTCCCCCCTGATTAGCCGAATGTCCTTGGCTCATCGCCACTGATAGGACATCAGCTAATTTATTTATTGCATGATCAACAATTTTCATTTGTTGATTATCTTCTATAATCTTTTCTGGGCGCCATCGAGTTTGTATTATGCCTGAACTCGAAAAAGGCATATCCTCACTGAAATTCACATTTTTCTTCGTTTCTTTTTGTGAATTTC
Source organism: Leptinotarsa decemlineata (assembly GCF_025532065.1). Taxonomy (NCBI): domain Eukaryota; kingdom Metazoa; phylum Arthropoda; class Insecta; order Coleoptera; family Chrysomelidae; genus Leptinotarsa; species Leptinotarsa decemlineata. The sequence continues at coordinate 29,640 of NW_027412622.1, forward strand.
CCATTTTGGGGAACGATTCTACTTCACTCCTTACTACGAATGAGTTTCCCAAAGCGTCCCTGAGTGTTACTTCATCTTCCATAGCCATTGCTAAGAATGGGTTTGTAGAAGTATTTATATATTCGTCCATTTCCAAAAATGGATTTATTGCTGAATTAGGAACTGATTCCATTTGTGAATCTGTGGCCCCACGTTGGCCAGCGCCATGTTGTCGATCCGGCGTACTAGAAAAATGAATTTCGTTGTTCATTTTTCCGTTTGGTTTCCGACGATGCCCGGCCAGGGAAGTGAGTATGCTCGTCGTCGCCGAAATCTCCACAGGAGACCAGAGCCGGGAAGTCCCCTTGACTCCCGGATGATCTTACTTTTTTTTCCGTGTAACTGAATTACACGAGAGAAGTTATTATTTCCCTTTTAAATTCAAAAATCGAATGATCTATTTTTAGTTCCCTAAAATTCTATATAGTTCTAAACAAAAACTCGCGGGGGTACGATGAGACACCACGTTGGCCGCTGGGACCGGTCTCAAAGTTTCCCTATCGATCCCTATCTACAAGAGACTCACACCGCGAAGTGACCTGCCTATTATCCCTAATCCCGAAGATACGAACAGTCCCCGGGGACTCAAGGGCTTTTAAGCCGCCGAGCGTCAATGCAATGAGAGCCTTCTCGTGAAGACTCTCGTAGACGGCTCGGGTAGGCGTGCCTCTGGCTGTATTCACTGTTGGTGCAGTCAATACGGCGACAGAGGCCTCTTCCTTTGAATCCCACGTCGAATCTCGGAGTTCAGGCGGGTACCACTGTGAATGCACACAAGAGTTAGTAAAAATAGTCTGTTTGCTTACCAGCTTAAGTCCACAGCACACTGCACACGAATTCACTCGGCACTGGAAAGTCTAATCGGTTTGGTTTGTCTTGAAAAAGACAGGTTTGTTTGTGATCGTCTGTGATCTAATCGAATTCTTTCTGGAGGTAATTTTGTTTTTGATGAAATTACCTCCCAAACACTTAACTCGTAATTGCACTGGCAACAACTGTAGTACAATTCTATTCTGCAGCCAATACCCAAGTATTATTTCCAGTTCCTGAATCAGGTTGCTTATAAATACTCCGCCGTCGATTTGTTTCCGCAAAAATACTCCTCAGTTATCCCACTGGATAACGAACTCAAATCTATTTGTCTGACCAGACTAGTCTGAATTCTATTCAAGTTAAGAATTCTTTCTTAACGCAGGACGTTGGAAACGAAGCCACTACTAATTTGTAGTGTATTATTAACACACGTTGTATGTATAGTAAAATAACTAACAATCAGTTTACAGCAGAACTTAAACGCAGAGTAACACAGTGAAAAGAAGCTCAGATGATTGCAGTAAAGCGAGTCATCGAACAGTGAGTTGAAAATCCATTTCGCGTTTCTTAAATATAAAATCACGCAAGAATTTCTCGCGCGTGGTTGGCTGGCGTCAACTCCGCCTACGCCGCCGCGAGAGCGCAACGCGAAATGAATTTTCGTCTGCTCCTGAACGTCGAGTATATCGGCGTTCAGGCTACCGTCCGCCGTTCGGACTTAGAATTATTTTTCTCTTAAATTTCATTTGCATGTAAACGATTTAGTATTGATTTTATTTCCCTGATTTTTGCTGTAGCGTCTTAAATTAATTATTCATTTACGAATAAGACCGTTTTTCTAATTCTTTATATTTCCATTACTTGGGTATTGACGACATCGGTCGGGTTTTGTTAAATTTCATGACTCCGCCCACAACTGGAAATCGGACCAATGGCGTCTCGTCTAGATGGTATATAATAGTTGGCGTGTATAAGCCGACTCAGTTCATATGTTGTCCGTCTATCGTTCGGTATACATTTCGTTCGTTACAATTCGCAATAGGTTTTGAAAATGGCTCGTACCAAGCAGACCGCTCGTAAATCGACTGGAGGTAAAGCTCCGAGAAAACAATTAGCTACTAAAGCAGCTCGCAAAAGTGCACCGGCTACGGGAGGTGTTAAAAAACCTCATCGTTACAGACCCGGTACTGTTGCTCTCCGAGAAATTCGACGTTATCAGAAGAGTACTGAATTGTTGATTAGGAAATTACCCTTTCAACGTTTAGTTCGAGAAATCGCTCAAGATTTCAAAACCGATTTACGATTCCAAAGTTCAGCCGTCATGGCTTTGCAAGAAGCTAGCGAGGCGTATTTGGTAGGACTCTTCGAAGATACGAATTTGTGCGCCATTCACGCCAAGCGCGTTACCATTATGCCCAAAGACATTCAGTTAGCAAGGAGAATACGCGGAGAACGAGCTTAATTTCATATATATATATCCCAATATATATTGAAAATATATACAAAAAAAAGGTTCTTTTCAGAACCACAAAATGCAATTGATGAAAGAATTCGTTTATCGATAGATATGAATGAATGAATGAATGAATGTATGATATTTTCAATAACTCGCATCACGTAAATATTAAATCACGGGTGTTTGCAGAACATGTTCAGTATGATCCAAATATGGATTATAATACTGAAATTTTTTACTTTCCGAAACGAATCTTTCGAAAAGATCATTTTTAGAAACGGCTGAGATAAATAACGAAAAACAAGCGATCACTGAATGAAAGATCGCTCATAACATCACCATCTTTTCGTAAATTTCCTCTGATTCATATTTTTGAATACCTGGCATAAATCTCGAGTGACTTTTTGTAATATACCCTATACCAAAAATGAATCGTTCTCGAGATATTCGATCGTTTATACAGAAAAAGTAGGTATTATTCGGTTCTCGAGCCATTTCCCTATAAAATTGAAAACAAGTCTCATAGAATACATAAGCTATTATTGATTCATCAAAATATTACATTCCGTCGTCTTGTAGGAGGAGTAACATTTCCAAAATGATGAACGAGGTATTAGGAGTCGATGAGTAATTCTGAAGATATAAAAATCAGTGATTTCTCAAATGGAACACCCTTAGTTTGGAAATCTCGAAATGATTTTGACTCATTTTCCTGAAACGATCCCAATATCAGAAAATAAGTCAACTGTTCACAAGACATATTTCAATGAAATAGAAAGACAGAGCAATATTTTTTAATTTTTACTCTTTTACGAAATTATTCGATTCATATCAATTCGATAGTCGGCGGCGGCGGCGGAAGAAATATTATTTATCTATTTTTTTTCTGTTTATAGGGATAGGCTAGGTAGGTAGTTCTGACTATTTATTTATATATTTGTTGGACAGTTGAATTATATACGAATTCTTGTAAAAAAAATTGTGGCCCTGAAAAGGGCCATTTGTTTTCTTAGACTTCGTCGCCGGAGAGAGAAGTCAACTGATAGAAGAATTTACTTCTTCTTTTTTGGAGAGGCAGCTTTTTTGGCTTTCGGAGAAGATGCCGATGCAGGGGTCGCTTTCGCGGTTTTCGGTTTGGGTGCTTTCGGCTTTTTTGTTGGTCCTTTGTTAGTTTTCTTTGCTTTCGAAGGAGACTTGGTTTTACTAGCAGAAGTCGCGGACGAAACCTTAGAAGCGACGGTCTTTTTATCCTCGGCAGTTACCTTTTTAGGCTTGGCTGCGGCAGCCGCTTTCTTTTCCGGAGAGGCTTTCTTACCTTTCGGTGATGCAGCAGCCTTCTTGCCGGTTTTAGCTTTTTCACCAGCTACGCGTTTAACGGGAGTTTTTTTGGCCTTCGCACCGGCCGTACCGGACGTTTTCTTTTCGGTAGCCGACGGTTTTGCCGAACCAGAAGATGCCGATGCCAATTTGAACGACCCCGATGCACCTTTTCCTTTAGTTTGTACTAATGATCCGGAAGCAACCGCAGATTTAAGATATTTCTTGATGAAAGGTGCCACTTTTTCTGCGTCAGCCTTATAATTCGCCGCAATATATTTTTTTATGGCTTGTAAAGAGGAACCACCCCGTTCCTTCAATCCTTTAATAGCGTTATTAACCATTTCCGACGTAGGTGGGTGAGAAGGTTTACTTCTTGGATTTTTAACTTTCTTTTCTTTCTTCGCAGTAGACTGTGCCTGCGGCGACGAAGATGAATTAGCCGAAGCCGAAGAATTCTGATTTTCTATGTCTGCCATAGTAAAAAAACAACTGACAATATATTCTCGGAAGATAGATGCTACACTCGTTAGGCGTCTAGAGAGAATGATGTAGTCCTCCGTGGTTATCTTGGTTAGGTCGAGTTTTGAATAATTTAAATCCCTGACTCTTTAGTCTATCTGGGTTGACATCTGTTAGGTTTTTATTGGGGTTTCGGCGACAGAGACAAGTCTCTGTCGACTTCTTGTAGCTTGGCTATGTATATAGAAGTTTCCATTCTTCTATTTTTCTTTCTTTTGTCGTGCAGACATAGATTTCTTCAGCTTCTCTTTTTAATTTTTCCCGGCAAGCATGGCTTGCAGGACTGGAAATTTCGTAAGAATTTCCTGCAGCTGCCCTAGGGCCGTTGGTAGACCTTCGGGAGAGCTGTGGGAATTCTCCGCTGCGGACACGGCTCTCGCATATGAGATTCCGTCCCTGACTGTATTTTGCCTGGCTGCCCTCGGATTTGTGGGCTGCCGTCTGTCATTAGGCACTTCAGTGGCCGTTTTTTTGTTTTCTGGGCGTTCTGGGCACCCAGAGAAACTTGCTGGATGCTCGCCTCTGCAGTTGAAACACCGCATGGGCGAGTTTTTCTGTCTTCTGCATTCGTTTGTTAGGTGTCGTCCGGCACATTTTACGCAAGCGGGAACTGCTTTACAGTTCCGCTGTGTGTGTCCGAACTTCTGACACCTAAAGCACTGTCCTACTCTGTTTCTTGGGCGTTGTGTTTCTGCACTTACGCGGACTTTCTGCAGTTCTTCCACTTTGAATATATTAGTTTGGTTTCTGGGTACCAAGACTAATACAAATGGTATCGGTTTTTTGTTTGTCTTGCTCATCCGAGCGATGGAAATAACTTCAAAGCCTTTTTCTTGAAGTTCTGCCTTAATGTCCTCGGTATCCAGGGATTCAGGAACTCCCCGAAAAACTACTCTTAGGGGTTTGTCGGCTTGTACCGAGTAGGTATGGTATGGTATTTTTTCTTTATCTAGTATTTTTGTTAGTTTTCTAAATTCATCTATTGTGTTTAGATGAACTTTGATCCCGTCGTTAGTATTTATCGCCCGCGAGATGGAAATATTCTGCGCGGCGGCGATCGAATTAAATTCCTTCCATTTTTCCTTCGCACGTATTGTTATCGGCGGAGGTTTTATGGTCTTTTGTTGTTCTTGTCGAGTTCCCGTGGCGTCCTCGACCTTATTTTCTTCATCTAAATCCATCCTTTCGGGTGTATTGTCGTCTTTTATTAGGGGATTAGCCTTCTGGGCTACCTGCCTGTCCTTTTGTTTGGGAACTTCCGGTTCGCTCGGGTTTTGTGACGTACCGGGTGTGACGTCATCGGGATTACTTTCACTTTTCCTTACAGGTAGTGAATTTCTGCTTTTTTTCTTCTTTGGTTGCTGCACCGGGCTTTTTGTTTTTTCCACAGAGGGCTCAGGCGTGGCCGCTCTTTTTTGGGGTATGTTTTCTTCCATAATTTCTTCATCCTCTGAAGGAATGCTGTCGAAATCAGGATCTTCTACGTCATTTTCGTAGCTTGGCAAAGCTTCGAAAAGTTGGTAATACTTTGGTTTGCGATTTTGTTTATTGTTTTCCATTACTTTCTCAAAGTATTTGTATGATTTCGCCAGCTCTAAGCAGGATACGTCATACCTGTCTAATAGTGCAGCTACTAATGCAAGTACTGCATCTCTTGAATTATTTCTCCGGAAATAGTGAATACTATTCAATAATTCCTCCATTATTATCGCTTGTCGGCCTAAAAAACTTTTAGGGGATAGCGGGTTATAAACTGTAAAATATCACTTTTGTCACTAACGATGTTCACTCGTCAACGTCTCAATCGCAACTGATGTAGTCCTCTGGTGTTCCGTTTGTTTAAATATTCTGGGTCGAAGCACAGGCGGACGGGAGACTGAACGCTCGACATTCTCGTTAGACACGATATTGACGGCTTCCATTCTGCTGTCGAAATGTTCGCATCAACTTCTTTACGAAATCAATGCCGGTTTCCTATTTAGACTTCGACTAGCACAATAACGTGGATAGATTCTACGTATTCCGAAAATATTTTCTGATAAGAAAAAGCTAATATTAAACCTCGACAACTCACAGTAAATTACAATGAAATATGAAGTATTGATGATTTTGACGTAACTCCAGACAATTCCTTTCCGAAAATACTCGTAATCGATGATCTGGAAGGAACCTTCGAATAAATATCATAGGCGCGACTGTCTATAGAAACATGATACATTAGCCGATAATACTCGATAAATACACGAGTGAATAGGGGCATCGAAGAGACCTCGTGTCTACCTTCATACACGACTATAACCAAGAACCGACGCTTCTAATAGCATCAACATTTTCAAAAATTATCCCTATAAAAGTGTTCGATGAAAACGGCATTCGAATAATAACGAACGTTATTAATGTTATATTCGATAAGATATAATCATCGTAATATACTTTCAATAAAAAGGTCGATACTACAACACGAACGAACGAACGAACGAACGACGATACTGTGAGCTCTATCTATAACGGAGTAATACACACCCACCCCCACCCGAAATATATAAATCGTCAATGTTATAGTCGAAATCAGAAATGCTAATCATAAACGTTTTTAGACAACATATTAGCACGTAAATAAAAAACACGTTAAAAAATAACATAAGTAATAGAGTACATGACTAGTATAACAGTAACGAACGTTAACTTTTTAGGTTGATAGGTAGGTAAGCACCATCTAAATATAGGTGGCAAAATTATTTATTATCATCGCGCGTTTCACGAAAGGAGGTAACAATGTACTGATAACAAGGCAACCCAACCGAGTGAGACCTAGCGCCCTAGCAAAAATAAATTATCATTCAGCGTCGAAACGATATTGTAAGAATTCTTTCATAAATATTTTGTGGTTCTGAAAAGAACCGTTTTTTTTTAAGAATGTATATCGTAGACCGGAATAAGTAAATTATTTCGAACTGGTATATTTCGTAACTGCTTTGGTGCCTTCGCTGACGGCGTGCTTCGCCAATTCACCAGGAAGTAACAGACGTACTGCAGTCTGAATTTCTCTGCTCGTAATAGTCGATCGCTTGTTATAATGAGCAAGACGGGAGGCTTCCGCTGCGATACGCTCAAATATATCATTTACGAAACTGTTCATGATGCTCATCGCTTTACTGGATATTCCGGTATCGGGATGGACTTGTTTCAATACTTTGTAGATATAAATTGCGTAACTTTCCTTCCTCCTCCTCTTCTTTTTCTTATCGGTCTTCGATATATTCTTTTGGGCCTTTCCGGCCTTCTTCGCAGCCTTTCCACTAGCTTTGGGTGGCATTCTGAAAATTTAATTTCGTCAATATCAAACAAACAAGTACTATCGTGCAGGTTTGCTTTCGACTCAATGTAAAAGACGCCACTCTGTCGTCACTATTTCAGATAGTAACTGGAACTCTAGTAGGCTCCGCCCACCGGAAAGTTGAGCGTTCGAGAACGCCCATTGGTCGGTAGGACGGTATTAATACAGGTCGATTCTATATAGAAATCATTGTATAGAAAGCTACTGTTAGAGCAACATCGAATAATTCTCAGTGAATTCTTTAAATTTATCCGATATATAATACTAATCTACGATTCGACATGTCTGGACGTGGAAAAGGAGGTAAAGTTAAGGGAAAGGCAAAGTCCCGTTCCAGTCGGGCTGGACTCCAATTCCCAGTAGGACGTATTCATCGACTCCTTCGTAAGGGAAATTATGCCGAACGAGTTGGTGCCGGCGCCCCGGTTTACTTAGCCGCAGTAATGGAATATTTGGCAGCTGAAGTCTTGGAATTGGCCGGTAATGCGGCTCGCGATAACAAAAAAACCCGTATCATTCCTAGACATTTACAGCTGGCCATTCGAAACGACGAAGAACTCAATAAATTGTTATCAGGAGTAACCATTGCTCAAGGTGGTGTTTTGCCCAATATTCAGGCGGTTTTGTTACCGAAAAAAACCGAAAAGAAGGCATAAGTACACATTTCCTGAGAGAGGAAAGCGACAAATAAAATATCGGCCCTTATCAGGGCCACAACGATTTTCTCTAATGAATTCGACAATTGCATATATTTTTTTTTATTTTCTTGTCATCGCTTTTCGATACAATTGTTGACGCAGCACGATATGCGATTGTTTCTTTCTTGCTTGCGCATATTTACGTATACATGTATACATGATTAATAATATTATTATTGTTCAACTTCTTATTTTCGTGCCGAAACAAGTGATTTCTATTTGCTGAAATCAAATATCAGAATGTCTGTACGTTTATTCGTGATGAAAATAAAATGTATGCAGTAATATCAGATTTAGGTATACAAATGAATAAACATAACAATATCCATAGAAATATTATACATTCTTGTTCGTGGAATTACAATATAGACAATCATGAGTAAATTGGAATGAATAAATGAAAACAAAAAAAAATTATACCTAATTAAATTATATAGCATAGATGAATGCATACATACATTTCAATATCTGCAGAAATGAATGACGAGTATATAAAAATAGGTTGTTATTATTATTCATAGTAATTTGTGAAATGGGATAGATGAATATTATAAGCATAAAACAATAATATTTGGACAGTGGTTCATTAACCTTCGATCAGTTTATGAATATTCATTTTTTCAATTTTTTCTTTACGTACAAATGGTATCGCGTTTTAAAGCGGCGTTTCAGAAAAGTTTCATATGTAATTTCTATTGGTGAATAATTGAATAGTTTGGGAGCTACCTAGCTAGCTAGCTAGATACCAGTAGCTTCCCTGTCCTATAGATTTAGAAACCGAGTGGTATATAATCTAATTGTACAGATCGTTCTTCTCTTTTCTTCTTCGTATACAGATGTAGTAAGGTTGAAATTAATAATTTCGTTAAGTATACAGGATAAAATGAAGCAATTATTCAGGTAATCAAAAGAATGACAGATAATGCTTAAAATTAGATGGGTATATCGTTCGAATTTAATTTGGTAATTCGTTAATTATTACTCACACCAAAGTAAAGTATATAAATCGAATTCGTTTTGAAAACAAATTGTGGTTCTGAAAAGAACCGTTTTTTTTTTGTAAATTTCTCGTCGGAATATGAATCTAACCGCCGAAACCATATAATGTACGCCCTTGACGTTTGAGAGCGTATACTACGTCCATGGCCGTGACGGTTTTTCTTTTGGCGTGTTCTGTATATGTTACCGCATCTCTGATAACATTTTCGAGAAATACTTTGAGTACTCCACGAGTTTCTTCGTATATCAATCCGGATATACGTTTTACACCTCCACGACGAGCTAATCTTCTGATGGCAGGCTTCGTAATTCCTTGAATATTATCTCGCAACACTTTGCGATGTCTTTTTGCTCCGCCTTTTCCTAATCCCTTTCCTCCTTTTCCTCTACCAGTCATTTTGTGTAATACAAACGGAAGATTATAGAGAAAAAAAGTACGAGCGAAATACGTTATTACTACTTCGAATGCTCGAGAACAACTGAAGGCCGTCGGCGCTGGAAATGTCGTCAATACCCAAGTAATGGAAATATAAAGAATTAGAAAAACGGTCTTATTCGTAAATGAATAATTAATTTAAGACGCTACAGCAAAAATCAGGGAAATAAAATCAATACTAAATCGTTTACATGCAAATGAAATTTAAGAGAAAAATAATTCTAAGTCCGAACGGCGGACGGTAGCCTGAACGCCGATATACTCGACGTTCAGGAGCAGACGAAAATTCATTTCGCGTTGCGCTCTCGCGGCGGCGTAGGCGGAGTTGACGCCAGCCAACCACGCGCGAGAAATTCTTGCGTGATTTTATATTTAAGAAACGCGAAATGGATTTTCAACTCACTGTTCGATGACTCGCTTTACTGCAATCATCTGAGCTTCTTTTCACTGTGTTACTCTGCGTTTAAGTTCTGCTGTAAACTGATTGTTAGTTATTTTACTATACATACAACGTGTGTTAATAATACACTACAAATTAGTAGTGGCTTCGTTTCCAACGTCCTGCGTTAAGAAAGAATTCTTAACTTGAATAGAATTCAGACTAGTCTGGTCAGACAAATAGATTTGAGTTCGTTATCCAGTGGGATAACTGAGGAGTATTTTTGCGGAAACAAATCGACGGCGGAGTATTTATAAGCAACCTGATTCAGGAACTGGAAATAATACTTGGGTATTGGCTGCAGAATAGAATTGTACTACAGTTGTTGCCAGTGCAATTACGAGTTAAGTGTTTGGGAGGTAATTTCATCAAAAACAAAATTACCTCCAGAAAGAATTCGATTAGATCACAGACGATCACAAACAAACCTGTCTTTTTCAAGACAAACCAAACCGATTAGACTTTCCAGTGCCGAGTGAATTCGTGTGCAGTGTGCTGTGGACTTAAGCTGGTAAGCAAACAGACTATTTTTACTAACTCTTGTGTGCATTCACAGTGGTACCCGCCTGAACTCCGAGATTCGACGTGGGATTCAAAGGAAGAGGCCTCTGTCGCCGTATTGACTGCACCAACAGTGAATACAGCCAGAGGCACGCCTACCCGAGCCGTCTACGAGAGTCTTCACGAGAAGGCTCTCATTGCATTGACGCTCGGCGGCTTAAAAGCCCTTGAGTCCCCGGGGACTGTTCGTATCTTCGGGATTAGGGATAATAGGCAGGTCACTTCGCGGTGTGAGTCTCTTGTAGATAGGGATCGATAGGGAAACTTTGAGACCGGTCCCAGCGGCCAACGTGGTGTCTCATCGTACCCCCGCGAGTTTTTGTTTAGAACTATATAGAATTTTAGGGAACTAAAAATAGATCATTCGATTTTTGAATTTAAAAGGGAAATAATAACTTCTCTCGTGTAATTCAGTTACACGGAAAAAAAAGTAAGATCATCCGGGAGTCAAGGGGACTTCCCGGCTCTGGTCTCCTGTGGAGATTTCGGCGACGACGAGCATACTCACTTCCCTGGCCGGGCATCGTCGGAAACCAAACGGAAAAATGAACAACGAAATTCATTTTTCTAGTACGCCGGATCGACAACATGGCGCTGGCCAACGTGGGGCCACAGATTCACAAATGGAATCAGTTCCTAATTCAGCAATAAATCCATTTTTGGAAATGGACGAATATATAAATACTTCTACAAACCCATTCTTAGCAATGGCTATGGAAGATGAAGTAACACTCAGGGACGCTTTGGGAAACTCATTCGTAGTAAGGAGTGAAGTAGAATCGTTCCCCAAAATGGGAAATTCACAAAAAGAAACGAAGAAAAATGTGAATTTCAGTGAGGATATGCCTTTTTCGAGTTCAGGCATAATACAAACTCGATGGCGCCCAGAAAAGATTATAGAAGATAATCAACAAATGAAAATTGTTGATCATGCAATAAATAAATTAGCTGATGTCCTATCAGTGGCGATGAGCCAAGGACATTCGGCTAATCAGGGGGGAAACCGTCTGGATAGACAGAACCTTCCAAGGTTTCGAGGCCTAGAAAATGAGGACCCGAAACGGTTCGTAGACAGGATAGAAAATGAGCTAAGGAAAGCGAAGATATCGCAGGAAGAATGGGTAGAGGTTTTCTGCGGTCAATTAGATTCAGATGCTGCCAAGTGGGCAGCCGTGTACAGGGAGAGCCAAATAACTTGGCCGATTTTGATTAACAGGTTCGATCAAAAGTTCGATAGCCCTGAGCTGTTAGCTAAGCTGACAGCTAAATTTTATGGAGAGGGACAAACCCGAAATATAAAAACGGATGTTTTCATCATCCAGAAGATTGGCTTGGCGAAAAGACTGTTTCCGGAGATGGATGAACGAGCAGCTATGCATATTATTGTTCAGCTGATCTCTCCGGAGATTCGATGCTTTTTCAGGGGACGAGTCCCTGACAAATTGGAACAATTACTCCAAGATGCGTCGGCCATTGAGGAAGATATCAAGCTATCAAAAGCGCCGACTACTAGTAAGGTAGTGAACGTCCAAGTCCCGAATCAGCATCGAGGGCCAATACAAAATAACTCAAACTCGCAGAATAACGCGAGGTATGTCCCTCCCTATAACAGGGGAAATGAAAGTAGACAACAGCAGCCTCCGTCCGCAGGGTCCTCAGAGAGAAATGGAAACCAGCGTTTTCAAAACAGAGATAGGTCTCCACCGAGGAGAACTGTCAATAATGTCTTAGAGGAAACCAGCTCGGAAAACTAAGAAGTTGCGCAGAGCCAGGTGGCGATGGCCTGTGCAACTTAATTAATCGCCAGAATAATCTAAAAATTTTAGATTTTTCCTCCCCGTGTGTAAATAACTTTTCCGAAGTACTTTCCCCACTCGATGAAGAGCCAAAAGGGTTCGGTCGATCTCTCCCTAGGATTCCCGTTGTCATTAATAATAAGACTGTAACAGCACTAATAGACACCGGGGCGTCCAGCAATTTTGTGCGGGCAGATGTAGTGTCCCACAAGAGACTAAAAAATCTCCCAAACTCAGGGATAGTCCTGATGGGTTGTTCCGAGAACATCACTAGGAGTTTGGGCCAGGTCACGATTGAAGTGTATATAGAAGAGAGGGTATTCCAGCTAAAGTTCACTGTCCTTAAGGACTTACAGGAAAAGGTCATACTTGGTATGCCTTTCTTGAAAGGTCAACAGGCCAGTTTAGACCTAGCTAGGAATACCATCTATTTTGGACAAGCTCCTCGGTTGTCAATATTTTTCGAAGGGGAAACCCTCAGAAGACCCGGGAGAGACATCGCGCCTCTGAGCCTAGATGACTCGCAATTCAACGAGGCGACGAAGTCGGAAATTCTACCAATATTAGAAACATTTAAAGACGTTTTTGAAGAGACGATACGCCAACCTCAGACAAAGGCTATCCTCCATAAGATTATAGTTAAGGAGGAGAAGCCGTTTAGGCAAATGCGCTATGCCAAGATGTCTGAGGAGCGTAAACGGATCGTCCATGAGGAGATCCAGAAATTATTAGAAGCTGGGGTGATTACTAGGAGTACCTCCCCTTATTGTTCCCCCGTGGTCCTAGTGCCCAAGAAAGGCGGTAAGCTACGCTTCTGCGTAGATTACCGTCAGATTAATAAACTGATAGTCTCGGAGGCACCACATTTACCTCCCATCCAGGAGACCGTAAGAGAGATGGGCAAGGCCAATCTATTTAGCACTTTGGACTTGAGGAACGGATTCTGGCAGGCTCCGTTGGAAAAAGACTCCAGAAAGTATACCGCCTTCGGGGGCCCCGACGGTTCGGTATACGAATTCAAGGTCCTGAGTTTTGGACTTAAAAACGGGCCGGCCGTTTTCCAAAAACTCATGTCCGAGGTGCTATCAGGATATGTAGACAAGTTCTGCAAAGTGTACCTTGACGATATTATCGTCTATTCTGACAATGTCAAGGCACACTGTGACCACTTAAGACTGATATTAGAACGTTTGAGGACACATGGGCTATGGCTTTCCCCAGGGAAATGTATGTTCGGGTCATCGACCCTGAACTACTTGGGGAGAGTTGTGTCCGAAAAAGGAAACTTCCCGCAGGAAACTCATGTCCTAAATGTAAGAAATTTCGCAACACCAACCTCTGTTAAGCAGTTGAGAGGGTTTTTAGGAACTGCAGGTTGGTTACGGGAGTTCATTCCGCATTTTGCGGAAATGGCAGCCCCGTTAACAGACTTGATCGACAAAAAACGTAAATTCAAATGGAACGCGGAAGCCGAGGAAAGCTTCCAACGGATTAAGCGGGCAGTATCGCAACCGCTACATCTGGCTAGGCCTGATCCTGCGAAACCATATTTTCTGCAGACGGACGCCAGTCAGGTGGGGATTGGAGCGGTACTGTTCCAGCGGGGAGAAACACTGGAAGAGCGTGATGTGATAGCGTACAGCAGCGCAAAGCTGAATGAGACTGAGAGGCGCTATCACATCAATGAGATTGAGTGCCTGGCCGTAGTATGGGCGATTAAGAAGTATCGGCACTACCTGCAGGACGGTAAGTTCACCCTATTGACAGACAGTTCGGCGTTGACTTGGCTCGGCCGTATGAAGGACGAAAGAGCCAAGTTAACTAGATGGGCGCTGTTACTGCAGGAGTACGACTTCGAAATCGTACACGTGCCAGGGAAGCTGAATCAGCTTCCAGATTTTCTCTCCCGAAATCCCGAGGAAGTGGAAACAAAGGCTGACTTGGAAGTTGAATCAGAGAGGATGTTTTTCCCTCACCAGGAACGGCCAGCAGAGGACCAGATCGAGGATGACCTCGTTCTGTGCCTAATCGATGAGGTCGCAGAAATATTCAACACCTGTGATATGGTGTCCCTGTATCACGGGGTTGAAACACTGCTCGAAATGAGGACTTTATTCGACCGGATTGTCGAAGAACAAAAGTCAAGTGAGGGAGTTCGTCGGTTCAGGATGCGCATCGAGAGAGCGCAAGGAAATCCTGAACCGAGTGAATATGAACAGCGAATCATGAATGACTTTCAAATGGACGGGGATTTATTATACTATGTAGGTCCAGAAGGGAACTGCAAGCGTCTGCTAGTCCCCAGACGTTGTTGGAACTTGATAATCCGCAAGTACCATGACGAAGGTGGACACCCCGGTATTGACGAGACCATTAATCAAGTGAGTCGTCATTTTTATTGGTCAAACATGAAAAAACAGGCGCAGGAATATATTAAAACCTGTCTAACCTGCGCTACCACTAAAGCGTCAAAGCCTCAACCCCCAGCAGGACAACGACCGCTTGAACCGACAAGGCCATGGCAAATGGTGTCTGTCGATGTTCTCGGGCCCTACCCAGCAGGGGAGAGTGGGAACAAATACTTGCTTGTCGCGGTGGATTGTTTTTCTAAGTGGCTTGAGACCAAGGCCTATAAGAGCGTCCAAGCAGGTGTGGTGACAAAGTTTTTATTAGAAGAGGTGTTTTATAGATGGGGTTTCCCTGAAACTATAATCACAGATGGCGCGGCGATGTATTTAGGAGCGACGTGGGAACGATTCTGTGAATCTCATAACATGGTATCCAGGATGAGTCCGTCGCACCACCAGCAGGCCAATCCGGTGGAGAGGCGAGTGCAGGAGATCAAGAAGATGCTCCGCGCCGCCCTCATAGATAAACCGGAAGCTGAGTGGGAGCGGCATATACCAGAAATCGTGTTTCACTTACGAACACGGGTTAACGCGTCGACGGAAATGACTCCTAGTGAACTGCTGCTGGGATATGAAATTCCCAAGCCCGGAGAATGGGCTACTCCTGCGCAGCGCTCACGAAGAGCTAATAACCAGAATCGGCAGGCTAGGATCGAGAGAGCCAACCAAATGGCCGAGCGTTACAGGGAAAGGAATTTTCCAAATCGTGACGAACAACCAAAGGCGAGTTTCCGGCCGGGGGACTGGGTACTTTGCCGAAATTCGGAATTAATCCGGAAAAATTTCGGCCAGACCTGGTCAGTCCCTTCTCGGGTGATCCGGAAATTGGGGGCGAACACGTACATCGTGAACCGTGGTGGACAAGATCGCACGATACATATTAATGATTTGCGGCTAGCGCCTCCTCCGAGACCGGGCCAGGATCATCTAGATCCAAGGCATCCGGATTTAGATCCTTAGTATAGAATGCCTTTACATTGTAAATACTAGGTCGAGAGCGGAGCTGAAAGGCGGCTGTGATGCCTCGACATGTACAGTAGATTTAGTTAGTTTAAGGGGATAACAATTTTTGTACATATAGGATTAAGGACCAATTGTATCTCTATGAAAATTGTAAATATGTTGTTTGAAAAAATAAAGAAAAAAAAAAGAAATTGCTTCTCAGGCACTTAAACTCGAATAGCCGTGCAACAGCTTAGGGCAGGGGGGTGTCGTCAATACCCAAGTAATGGAAATATAAAGAATTAGAAAAACGGTCTTATTCGTAAATGAATAATTAATTTAAGACGCTACAGCAAAAATCAGGGAAATAAAATCAATACTAAATCGTTTACATGCAAATGAAATTTAAGAGAAAAATAATTCTAAGTCCGAACGGCGGACGGTAGCCTGAACGCCGATATACTCGACGTTCAGGAGCAGACGAAAATTCATTTCGCGTTGCGCTCTCGCGGCGGCGTAGGCGGAGTTGACGCCAGCCAACCACGCGCGAGAAATTCTTGCGTGATTTTATATTTAAGAAACGCGAAATGGATTTTCAACTCACTGTTCGATGACTCGCTTTACTGCAATCATCTGAGCTTCTTTTCACTGTGTTACTCTGCGTTTAAGTTCTGCTGTAAACTGATTGTTAGTTATTTTACTATACATACAACGTGTGTTAATAATACACTACAAATTAGTAGTGGCTTCGTTTCCAACGTCCTGCGTTAAGAAAGAATTCTTAACTTGAATAGAATTCAGACTAGTCTGGTCAGACAAATAGATTTGAGTTCGTTATCCAGTGGGATAACTGAGGAGTATTTTTGCGGAAACAAATCGACGGCGGAGTATTTATAAGCAACCTGATTCAGGAACTGGAAATAATACTTGGGTATTGGCTGCAGAATAGAATTGTACTACAGTTGTTGCCAGTGCAATTACGAGTTAAGTGTTTGGGAGGTAATTTCATCAAAAACAAAATTACCTCCAGAAAGAATTCGATTAGATCACAGACGATCACAAACAAACCTGTCTTTTTCAAGACAAACCAAACCGATTAGACTTTCCAGTGCCGAGTGAATTCGTGTGCAGTGTGCTGTGGACTTAAGCTGGTAAGCAAACAGACTATTTTTACTAACTCTTGTGTGCATTCACAGTGGTACCCGCCTGAACTCCGAGATTCGACGTGGGATTCAAAGGAAGAGGCCTCTGTCGCCGTATTGACTGCACCAACAGTGAATACAGCCAGAGGCACGCCTACCCGAGCCGTCTACGAGAGTCTTCACGAGAAGGCTCTCATTGCATTGACGCTCGGCGGCTTAAAAGCCCTTGAGTCCCCGGGGACTGTTCGTATCTTCGGGATTAGGGATAATAGGCAGGTCACTTCGCGGTGTGAGTCTCTTGTAGATAGGGATCGATAGGGAAACTTTGAGACCGGTCCCAGCGGCCAACGTGGTGTCTCATCGTACCCCCGCGAGTTTTTGTTTAGAACTATATAGAATTTTAGGGAACTAAAAATAGATCATTCGATTTTTGAATTTAAAAGGGAAATAATAACTTCTCTCGTGTAATTCAGTTACACGGAAAAAAAAGTAAGATCATCCGGGAGTCAAGGGGACTTCCCGGCTCTGGTCTCCTGTGGAGATTTCGGCGACGACGAGCATACTCACTTCCCTGGCCGGGCATCGTCGGAAACCAAACGGAAAAATGAACAACGAAATTCATTTTTCTAGTACGCCGGATCGACAACAGAAAGCTGGTTTTGTCTTGTTTTTGGGGGGACACGCCCACTTTCTTCGATTCAACCAATGGTAGAAGTTCCCTATCCTTATACCTGAATAAAACTGTTAACGACCGATCGTGAAGGCTCACTAATCAGTATTTGTCGTTCGACTGAGGAACTATTCGTATACGATGGCTCGTACAAAGCAAACAGCTCGCAAATCTACCGGAGGTAAAGCCCCTAGAAAACAGTTGGCTACTAAAGCCGCCCGAAAAAGCGCACCCGCTACTGGAGGAGTTAAGAAACCTCACAGATACAGACCCGGTACTGTCGCTC